>NC_134690.1:402310055-402495492 GCF_050947455.1 Rhinoderma darwinii
GAATGCCTCCAGCCTCTGCCTGATGACACTGTGTCAGATCTATGAGTATCATGCTCCACCCCAGTCACCTCCCCTCCCAGGGAGGATTCTAGGGGATTTATGCAACAGTTCAAACAACAGTTATCTGTAGTTTTTGAATATGTCAAATCATCACACCATGATAAAAGGGCCAGACGCTCTTCCTCTCCACCTCCTCAATACCAGGAAGATTCCTCCTCAGCAGGAGGGTCAGATTCAGAGGTGGTCTCTGACTCCCCAGACTCTGATGACCCTGAAGATTGTTATATCCTGAGTAAGCATAAGCTCCATGATCTCCTCAGAGCTTTGAAGGATACATTGGAGACGGGGAAAGAGGTTGAGCATAAACCTAAAAAGGACAGACTGTTCTATTTTCACGTTACCAAGGGGATAAATTTTCCCAGCTATCCTGTCCTCATGGAATGGATGAAACAGGATTGGGATAAGCCTGAGAGGAAGTCTGAACTGGGCTCCCAGTACAAAAACCTCTACAGACTGGATAAAGCTGGCTCCAAAAATTGGGAGAATGTACCAAAACTGGATTTGCCAGTGGTTATATTGGCAAAGATACGTTTTTCCATCTGATGAATCAGCCCTGCTGAAAGACACTATGGACCGCAAAGCGGATTCCCTTCTGAAGAAGGTGTATACCTCAGCAGTGGGCTCGTGCAAAGCCTCCTTGTCTTCAGTAGCGGTGGCTATGGCACTCCGAGTCTGGTTAAGCCACCTATCAAGGGATCTAGAAGATGGAGTCCCAAGGGCAGAAATTCTCCAGTCCCGCCCAGTAATCAAGTCAGCTTCGGAGCTCCTCTGTGACTCCCATGATAACATGAAATGTGCATCTAAGGCCTTGTCCCTATTGAATGCGGCCAGGAGGGCTCATTGGCTTAAATTATGGTCAGGGGATAATCTCTCTAAAAATTATTATTGTGGCCTCCCTTTCCAGACAGAATCTCTGGTCCCCAACTAACGGATATCTTGAATTCCTTAGGGGAAGGCAAAGGGGCTAGGTTTCCTGAACCTAAAAGGAAGGACACCAGGTGTTACTTTCAGGATCAGAGAAGAAGGTCCCCAAAGTTCAATAGAAGGTTTCCAGACCATCAGCGCCCTTTTAAAACAAAGCAGGAAAACCCTTCCTCCTTTCGGAAGAAAAACTCCGGTCAAAACCCAGTTTATGACGCCGAGCCAATCCTACAAGTAGAAGCAAGGTTTCAGAGATTCTCCTCTCGGTGGTCGGTGACATTCCACGACGACTGGGTGACGACGACCATCAGGAGAGGATACTCGTTGGAGTTCAGAAATTTCCCCCCAGAACACTTTGTCCTCAACAGGCATTACAATCCGATAGTCCATCAGCTTCTACAGTTTTTTCTCCAGAAAGCAGCCCTGGAAGATGTTCCAGTCTCAGAAATAGGAAAGGAGTTTACTCCAGAGTCTTTCCGGGGCCCAAATCAGACGGCAGTTGGAGACTGGTAATATACCTGACCTTCCTCAATCAATATCTGGTGAGGAGAACCTTCAAGATGGAGACTATCCGGTCGGTGATGAACCTTCTGGAAAGGAACGATGTTCTGGCAACAATCGACCTTACAAAAAGTTCCTCCGAATGGCGGTCCAGATGCAGGGTGGAATACAGCACTTCTAGTTTACCTGCCTACCCTTCAGGATTTCGTCTGGACCCCGTGTGTTCATGAAAATCGCGGTGGTCCTAACAGCAGCACTGAGGCTGAAAGGGATATGTGTGGTCCCTTACTTGGACGACTGGCTAAAAAAGCACCATCAAAATCCCTTCTCCAAGAGCATCTCCAAACCACATTGGAGTTTCCTCACTTTCACGGGTTCCTGGTGAACTTCAGAAAGTCACAGCTCTCACCATCACAGAATCTGAAATTCTTAGGATTCATGGTGAATTCCCAGTCGATGACAGTCAAGTTGTCTCCAGAGAGGATTACTGCAATCCGGGATTCAATAGAACGCATTATTTGCCATCTGAATATATTGGTTCGAGGAGCTATGAAAATCCTAGGTCTAATGACCTCATCCATAGATGCGGTCTCATGGGTCAAAGCCCATATGAGCTCATTACAACTCGACATCCTCAGATCCGGGGACAAAAATTTCAGAAATCTGGATGCTCTCTTCAAAGTCTCCAACTTCACCCGTCAAGACCTCAACTGGTGGTTAATCCCGGACACACTCCGGTCCGGCAAATCCCTGGTTCCCCCACCACAGAAAGTCCTCACAACGGATGCCTCCTCCTGGGGCTGGGGTGCCCATGTAGATCACCTATGGGTTCAGAACAGATGGAGTCAGAAGGAAGTGTCACTATCCTCCAACATGAAGGAACTCAGAGCAGTGAGATTGTCGCTAATGTCCTTTCAATCTCATCTGGGAAATACCCAGATCCTGGTCCAGTCGGACAACCTAGCTACTGTTTTCTATATAAACAAGCAAGGAGGAACGAGGAGTGCCTCAATGTTAACCGAGTGCAGACGAATTATGAGTTGGGTAGAACAACATTCATTGGGAATTTCAGCAGTTCACATCAAGGGCTCCTTGAACCACACTGCAGACTTCCTCAGCCGCAATATCCTCCATTCAGGCGAGTGGAGTCTCAACCCTCAGGTTTTCAGCAGCTTAGCTGCCACGTGTGGAATGCCAGACGTGGATGTGATGGCATTAGAAGAGAACATTATATGATGACTTGTCTGTCAGCTACAGAGAAAAATTAGTCTACATCTTTCCTCCCCTCCCCTTAATACCCAGAGTATTGAGAAAAGTTCGGGACGAAAAAGCGGAAGCCATTGCAATCCTGCGTTTTTGGCCCCACAGGGCCTGATTCTCCCTAGCGTTGTCTCTTGTCTCTCTCGAAAGGCAGTTTCATGAAACTACCAGTATCACCGGACCTCTTGTCCCAGAAAGGGGTGTATCACCCGAACCCTCGCATGGCCTGGAGATTGACTGGGAGAACCTGACAGAAATGGGGCTCTCATCTGAAGTCATTAACACTTTGCTGTCAGCCAGTCACGCCTCAACGGTCAAAGTATACAACAGAGTTTGGACCCTGTTTACCTCCTGGTGCTCTAAGAATTCAGCAAGCACAGTTTCTCTGAATACTATCCTGCAATTTCTTCAGGAGGGCTTCAATAAAGGTTTGAAGCTAAATACCCTTAAGGTGCAGTTCACGGCGATCAATGTCCAATTGAAAAATCGTTTCTCCAACCAACAGTTGGTGAAGACCTTCTTCAAGGCTTTAAGAAACCTTAGCCCAGTCTCTCAGGTACCCTCTCCTTCCTGGGACTTTTCACTAGTGGTGTCGGCTCTAACAAAGCCACCGTTTGAACCCATGCAAGAGTCGTCCATCAGATTTCTTTCCTTCGAGGCCTTCTTCCTGGTGGCAATCACTTCGGCCAGGCGCATAAGCGAGCTGCAGGCCCTTTCCTTCAAAGAACCATATTTGAGGGACCTGGGAGATTGTCTTCTACTACGTACCATGCCTGGGATCTTGCCTAAAGTTCCTTCCTTTAGGAATATAAACCAAGAAATATTATTGCCAGTTCTCTTCCCTCATCCTGAAGGTGAAGATCAGGAGAATTTGCATACACTGAATGTGAGAAGAGCAGTTCTCACCTATATTCAAAGGACAAAGTCTTTTAGGAAATCAGAAAATCTGTTCCTTCAACATGCCGGTCCTAATAAGGCACAAAAAGCAAGTAAAGCCACCCTAGCAAGGTGGATTAGATCAACTATTGAACAATGCCATCATCTCAGTGACCTTCAATCTCCTCTGCAGATCAGGGCATATTCCACACGCTCTACAGCTACCTCATGGGCAGAAGTCGGGCTTATTCCCCTGGATCAAACCTGCAGAGCGGTTACGTGGGCATCCGCATCAACCTTTGTCAAGCACTACAGGCTCGACTCACTGGCATCAGAGGGATCTCTATTCAGCAAAAGAGTGCTTGAAATGGCGTCTGCTATCCTGCCCATATAGCTATTGCTTGGCAAGTTCCATATGTGTTGTGCTGCCAAGGACAATGAGAAAAACGAAAATTTACTCACCAAAATTTTTATATCCTGGAGTCCGTAGCTTCCCCCCTTGGCAGAACTTATGACAATTGCTTTGTAAAGATACGCTGGGGCCCGGCTTTCGGTACATACTTATATGAGAAGTCCTTAACTGTTTAATTGCTTAATGCTTATTGCTAATTAACCTGTCTCTGCTTAATTGTACCTAGGGGACTAAAACCCATATGTGTTGTGCTGCCTACGGACTCCAGGAAATAAAAATTTCGGTGAGTACATTTTCGTTATTCTTTTACATAGGGAACAGTATTATAGTAATTAAATTCTTGTATATAGGGGGCAGTAGTATAGAAGTTATATTCTTGTATATAGGGAGCAGTAGTATAGTAGTTATATACTTGTATATAGGAGCAGTATTATAGTAGTTATATTCTTGTATATAGGGGGCAGTAGTATAGAAGTTATATTCTTGTATATAGGAGCAGTATTATAGTAGTTATATTCTTGTATATAGGGGCAGTAGTATAGTAGTTATATTCTTGTATATAGGGGGCAGTATTATAGTGGTTGTATTCTTGTATATATAGGCAGTATTATAGTAGTTATAGTCTTGTATATAGGGGGCAGTATTATAGTAGTTATATACTTGTATATAGGAGCAGTATTATAGTAGTTATATTCTTGTATATAGGAGCAGTATTATAGTAGTTATATTCTTGTATATAGGAGCAGTATTATAGTAGTTATATACTTGTATATAGGGAGCAGTATTATAGTAGTTATATTCTTGTATATAGGGGGCAGTATTATAGTAGTTATATTCTTGTATATAGAGGGCAGTATTATAGTAGTGATATTCTTGTATATAGGGGGCAGTATTATAGTAGTTATATTCCTGTATATAGGGGTCAGTATTATAGTAGTTATATTCTTGTATATAGGGGCAGTATTATAGTAGTTATATTCTTGTATATAGGAGCAGTATTATAGTAGTTATATTCTTGTATATAGGGGGCAGTATTATAGTAGTTATATTCTTGTATAAAGGGAACAGTATTATAGTAATTAAATTCTTGTATATAGGGGGCAGTAGTATAGAAGTTATATTCTTGCATATAGGGAGCAGTAGTATAGTAGTTATATACTTGTATATAGGAGCAGTATTATAGTAGTTATATTCTTGTATATAGGGGCAGTATTATAGTAGTTATGTTCTTGTATATAGGAGCAGTATTATAGTAGTTATATTCTTGTATATAGAAGCAGTATTATAGTAGTTATATTCTTGTATATAGGGGCAGTAGTATAGTAGTTATATTCTTGTATATAGGAGCAGTATTATAGTAGTTATATTCTTGTATATAGGGGCAGTAGTATAGTAGTTATATTCTTGTATATAGGGGGCAGTATTATAGTGGTTGTATTCTTGTATATATAGGCAGTATTATAGTAGTTATAGTCTTGTATATAGGGGGCAGTATTATAGTAGTTATATACTTGTATATAGGAGCAGTATTATAGTAGTTATATTCTTGTATATAGGGGCAGTATTATAGTAGTTATGTTCTTGTATATAGGAGCAGTATTATAGTAGTTATATTCTTGTATATAGAAGCAGTATTATAGTAGTTATATTCTTGTATATAGGAACAGTATTATAGTAGTTATATACTTGTATATAGGAGCAGTATTATAGTAGTTATATTCTTGTATATAGGGGCAGTAGTATAGTAGTTATATTCTTGTATATAGGGGGCAGTATTATAGTGGTTGTATTCTTGTATATATAGGCAGTATTGTAGTTATATTCTTGTATATAGGGGGCAGTATTATAGTAATTATATACTTGTATATAGGAGCAGTATTATAGTAGTTATATTCTTGTATATAGGGGCAGTATTATAGTAGTTATGTTCTTGTATATAGGAGCAGTATTATAGTAGTTATATTCTTGTATATAGAAGCAGTATTATGGTAGTTATATTCTTGTATATAGGAACAGTATTATAGTAGTTATATACTTGTATATAGGAGCAGTATTATAGTAGTTATATTCTTGTATATAGGGGCAGTATTATAGTAGTTATATTCTTGTATATAGGAGCAGTATTATAGTAGTTATATTCTTGTATATAGGAACAGTATTATAGTAGTTATGTTCTTGTATATAGGGGCAGTATTATAGTAGTTATATTCTTGTATATAGGAGCAGTATTATAGTAGTTATATTCTTGTATATAGGGGCAGTAGTATAGTAGTTATATTCTTGTATATAGGGGGCAGTATTATAGTGGTTGTATTCTTGTATATATAGGCAGTATTATAGTAGTTATAGTCTTGTATATAGGGGGCAGTATTATAGTAGTTATATACTTGTATATAGGAGCAGTATTATAGTAGTTATATTCTTGTATATAGGGGCAGTATTATAGTAGTTATGTTCTTGTATATAGGAGCAGTATTATAGTAGTTATATTCTTGTATATAGAAGCAGTATTATAGTAGTTATATTCTTGTATATAGGAACAGTATTATAGTAGTTATATACTTGTATATAGGAGCAGTATTATAGTAGTTATATTCTTGTATATAGGGGCAGTAGTATAGTAGTTATATTCTTGTATATAGGGGGCAGTATTATAGTGGTTGTATTCTTGTATATATAGGCAGTATTGTAGTTATATTCTTGTATATAGGGGGCAGTATTATAGTAATTATATACTTGTATATAGGAGCAGTATTATAGTAGTTATATTCTTGTATATAGGGGCAGTATTATAGTAGTTATGTTCTTGTATATAGGAGCAGTATTATAGTAGTTATATTCTTGTATATAGAAGCAGTATTATGGTAGTTATATTCTTGTATATAGGAACAGTATTATAGTAGTTATATACTTGTATATAGGAGCAGTATTATAGTAGTTATATTCTTGTATATAGGGGCAGTATTATAGTAGTTATATTCTTGTATATAGGAGCAGTATTATAGTAGTTATATTCTTGTATATAGGAACAGTATTATAGTAGTTATGTTCTTGTATATAGGGGCAGTATTATAGTAGTTATATTCTTGTATATAGGAGCAGTATTATAGTCTTGTATATAGGAGACAGTATTATAGTAGTTATATTCTTGTATATAGGAGCAGTATTATAATAGTTATATTCTTGTATATAGGGGGGCAGTACTATAGTAGTTATATTCTTGTATATAGAGGGCAGAATTATAGTAGTTATATTCTTGTATATAGGGGCAGTATTATAGTAGTTATATTCTTGTATATAGGAGCAGTATTATAGTAGTTATATTCTTGTATATAAGGGCAGTATTATAGTAGTTATATTCTTGTATATAGAGGCAGTAGTATAGTAGTTATATTCTTGTATATAGGGGCAGTATTATAGTAGTTATATTCTTGTATATAGGGGGCTGTATTATAGTAGTTATATTCTTGTATATAGGGGCAGTATTATAGTAGTTATATTCTTGTATATAGGGGCAGAATTATAGTAGTTATATTCTTGTATATAGGGGGTAGTATTATTGTAGTTATATTCTTGTATATAGAGGGCAGTATTATAGTAGTTACATTCTTGTATATAGGGGCAGTATTATAGTAGTTATATTCTTTTATATAAGGGACAGTATTATAGTAGTTATATTCTTGTGTATAGGAGTCAGTATTATAGTAGTTATATTCTTGTATATAGGAGCAGTATTATAGTAGTTATATTCTTGTATATAGGGGCAGTATTATAGTAGTTATATTCTTGTATATAGGGGGCAGTATTATAGTAGTTATATTCTTGTATATAGGAGCAGTATTATAGTAGTTATATTCTTGTATATAGGGGCAGTATTATAGTAGCTATATTCTTGTATATAGGGGCAGTATTATAGTAGTTACATTCTTGTATATAGGGGCAGTATTATAGTAGTTATATTCTTTTATATAGGGGACAGTAGTATAGTAGTTATATTCTTGTATATAGGAGCAGTATTATAGTAGTTATATTCTTGTATATAGGGACAGTATTATAGTAGTTATATTCTTGTATATAGGGCAGTATTATAGTAGTTATATTCTTGTATATAGGGGCAGTATTATAGTAGTTATATTCTTGTATATAGTGGCAGTATTATAGTAGTTATATTCTTGTATATAGGGAGCAGTATTATAGTCGTTATATTCTTGTATATAGGGGCAGTATTATAGTAGTTATATTCTTGTATATAGGGGACAGTATTATAGTAGTTATATTATTGTGTATAGGGGCAGTATTATAGTAGTTATATTCTTGTATATAGGGAGCAGTATTATAGTAGTTATATTCTTGTATATAGGGGCAGTATTATAGTAGTTATATTCTTGTATATAGGGGGCAGTATTATAGTAGTTATATTCTTGTATATAGGGGCAGTATTATAGTAGTTATATTCTTGTATATAGGGGGCAGTATTATAGTAGTTATATTCTTGTATATAGGAGCAGTATTATAGTAGTTATATTCTTGTATATAGAAGGCAGTATTATAGTAGTTATATTCTTGTATATAGGGGCAGTATTATAGTAGTTATATTCTTGTATATAGGGGGCAGTATTATAGTAGTTATATTCTTGTATATAGGGGGCAGTATTATAGTAGTTATATTCTTGTATATAGGAGCAGTATTATAGTAGTTATATTCTTGTATATAGAAGGCAGTATTATAGTAGTTATATTCTTGTATATAGGGGCAGTATTATAGTAGTTATATTCTTGTATATAGCGCCATTATTATAGTAGTTATATTCTTGTATATAGGAGCAGTATTATAGTAGTTATATTCTTGTATATAGAGGGCAGTATTATAGTAGTTATATTCTTGTATATAGGGGCAGTATTATAGTAGTTATATTCTTGTATATAGGGGCAGTATTATAGTAGTTATATTATAGTACGATTTGTCTGCCCCAGGAAAATATGTTTTTTTTTAATTTATTTTTATAAAAATGAAACAAAGGAACATCAATCAGTAAAAAAAAAAAATGTACACAGTGGAGTCCCATTATTATCACCACCTCCTACTTTCGATGTTTGCAGCGCGTAGCCCATGAAGTGATATGTCGTGGCTTGGGGGGTATATAAGGGGTGCGGTCGGCGGTCGGATCACATATCACTCGTTGTTGTCGTGGGTAAAAGGGGAGATTTATCAGAGTTGTAATAAGGGATGATTATCGGCTTTCAGGTCCAGGGTGTCGGTATTTCTCACACAGCGCAGCTTGTGAACTATTCGCGTGCTTCTGTGGTGACAGTGTATCGTGAGTGGACAAATGGCACCATTGGGAATAACCGACGTGGATACGGTGGAGCACCACGTGCCATTGATGGATTGTCTTCGCCGATGAGCCACGTTTTCGTCTTCATGGAACGGATGGACGTTGGCGCGTCAGGCGAGAAACATCAGAGAACAAACACCTGGCAGCCATTGCTGGAAGAACATGAGCCGGTGGCGGCAGCGTTATGGTCGGGGGATTATTTCACGCCATTCTCTGGGCCACTCATCCATGGAAGGTTCTGAAGCGATCTGGGTGTGAATCCATCATTGCAATCACCTCCACCCATACATGCTGATTGTCTTCCCTGGGGCAGACTCCTTGGATTTTCTCATTTCCAATACCCATACCTCCCGTATTATCCGTAACCATTGTCATCATAGTTCAGTTGGGTGATGAGGTAATAAAGCCCTTTACTTGGGAGGGAGATCACAACTTTTTTTATGGGACCACATAACTAATTTTGTTTTGTTCATTCGGAAATATGGAAAGGAGGCTATCACTTGGTATCACTTTTTATATATATATATATATATATATACACAGTGGAGTCCAATTATTCTGAGCAGCAGCTAATGTCCAGAGTGACCACCGTGTGCAGCACGGACAGCAGTAGACGGGTGGGGAGTGATCAATAAGGTGCTGGTCGGGGGTCTCCGGTATCTGGCGGTTGCTGACTGCAGAACATCCCACATTTGCTGGAGGGTGCGCGGGGGAGAATCCATAGAGCGAACAAGACGATCGAGGTCCCACAGATGCTTAATTGGGTTCAGGCCTGGAGAATTTGGGGGCCAGGGAAGTACTTGGAGGTCTTGGTCGGGCTCTTCCTGTCTGACATTTCTAGCCGTGTGACGTGTCGCATTGTCTCGCTGGAAGATTCCATCTGCCCCAGGGAAGACAATCAGCATGTATGGGGGGATGTGACCTGCAGCATGTATGGGGGGACGTGATCTGCAACGATGGATTCATACCCAGATCACTTCAGAGCCGTCCACATGGATGAGTGGCCCAGAGAATGCCGTGAAGATATCCCCCGCCCATAACGCTGCCGCCACCGGCTCGTGTTCTTCCAGCAATGGTTGCCGGGTGTTTGTTCTTTGATGATTCTCGCCTGACGCGCCGACGTCCATCCGTTCTATGAAGCAGAAAACGTGACTCATCGGAGAAGACGACCCTGTGCCAATCATCGGTGGTCTGAGTCCGATACTTCCGTGCAAATTGAAGCCTTTTTTTTTTCGCTGCGCATTTGTTACATAGGAGCAGTGACCGTCCGTCGGCTTCGGAGCCCCATACGCAGTCGGGTTTGCTGAACTGTTGTATTAGACGCACGTCTGGCAGCCCCCTGGTTGATTTTCACGGTGAGCTGCTCCACTGTAGCGTGTCGTTTGGCCCTTGCGCACCTTCTTAGCCGACGTTCACCTCTCACATCAATGGCACGTGGTGCTCCGCAGTTTCCACGTCGGTTACTCCCAATGGCGCCATTTGTCCACTCACGATACACTGTCACCACAGCAGCACGAGAACAGTTCACAAACTGCGGTGTGTGAGAAATACCAACACCCTGGCCCGAAAACCAATAATCAGCCCTTATTACAACTCTGATAAATCGCCCCTTTTACCCACGACAACAACGAGTGATATGTGATCAGACAGGCGATCCCCCACCTTATGTATCCACCAAGCCAGACCACCACACATCACTTCATGGGCTACGCGCTGCCAACGTTGAACGTAGGAGGTGGCCATAATAATGGGACTGGACTGTGTATATATACAGTATACGTAGCCCCCTTATTTTGGTATTATTATTGCAATCGTTCTCTTAAGTTTTCTCCTTCTCCAAACTTGAAGCCCAGGGGCCTCCACAGTCTCCGCAGACCTAAGAATTTCTGACCTTTGTTCTATCATCTGGGTGTTCAGTTCTAGTTGTGAATTCTGAAGAAGTTCTGAAATACTTGAATATTCTGGAAAACATGAGTCTGTGATGTTATTTATTGAAATCAGAGAGGCATGCGGCATTGCTAATTGCACTTTGCTGGGTTATAATTGCTATCTGAAGAGGACATGAATATTTCAGATTTGATTATGCAGAACGATCCTCCTGGCTGAGAACCAGCGTTCATCTGTTGCCATTATTGCTCCTCATGTCGTCCTGTATGTGTCTGGATGCTGCAGAGTAAATAGGTGCTAGGCTGGGGCTGTATGGTTTTACTGCATGGTGGGGTGGTGTAGGTACATAGCAGCTTGGGTCCATAGTCACAACCATGTGTCACGCCAATCTGTCAATGGGCAAAGGGCCATTCAGCCATGACAAGGTGGTCAAGTCATTTTCTGCTGACTATGGTTGGGACAATGGGCAGCAGGTGGTCTCCGCACTCCCCCAGGGATGATGACTTTGAGGCAGCAGAAGACATTGATGCCATGCAGTTCTGTTCTAGTTTAGGTCATTATATATTACAGCTGCCAGAGGTAAAATTCCTGGATAAACAGCATCAGAAGAATCCGTACAATAGAATTTTACTGCAAACCTCCTAATTCCGAGAAAAATTGTCCAAACGTCATTGACCTGCCACATATATAAATAAACGTTCTGAAATCAGTCAAATATGATAATGTGAGGAGGCACTGTCTATAAATATAAGAGACATGTCAGAGAAATATAAGTGAAATATAAGAGAAATATAAGTGAAATATGAGAGAGCATTCAACAAACTCAGCCATCCGGTATCACCTCAGTCTGGTGACATTGTAATCACAAGTCAATGTATGAGACCTCTACTATGTGTGAGGAGGAGGAGGAAGAGAGAGAGAAAAAGAGAGAGAAAGAGAGTCCCATTATTATCACCACCTCCTACTTTCTATGTCGGCAGCGCGCAGCCCATGAAGTGATGTGTCGTGGCTTGGTGGGTATATAAGGTGGGCGGTCGCCTGTCTGATCACATGTCACTCGTTGTTGTCATGGGTGAAAGGGGCGATTCATCAGAGTTGTAATAAGGGATGATTATTGGCTTTCGGGTGTCGGTATTTCTCACACAGCGCAGTTTGTGACCTGTTCGCGTGCTGCTGTGGTGACAGTGTATCGTGAGTGGGCAAATGGCGCCATTGGGAATAACCTACGTGGATACAGTGGAGCACCACGCGCCATTGATGGATTGTCTTCTCCGATGAGTCACGTTTTCTGCTTTATGGAAAGAATGGACGTCGGCATGTCAGATGAAAAACATTAGAGAACAAACACCCGGCAACCAGGGTGGACGTGATCTGCAACGATGGATTCTATAAATATAAGAGACATGTCAGAGAAATATAAGGGAAATATGAGAGAAATATGAGAGAAATATGAGAGAAATATGAGAGAGCATTCAACAAACTCAGCCATCCGGTATCACCTCAGTCTGGTGACATTGTAATCAGAAGTCAATGTATGAGACCTCTACTATGTGTGAGGAGGAGGAGGAAGAAGAGAGAGAGAGAGAAAAAGAGAGAGAGAAAAAGAGAGAGAGAAAGAGGGAGAGAAAGAGGGAGAGAAAGAGGGAAAGAGAGAGAAAGAGGGAGAGAGAGAGAGAGAGAGAAAGAGAGAAAGAGGGAGAAGGAAAGAGGGAGAGAGAAAGAGAGAGAGAGAAAGAGGGAGAGAAAGAGAAATAGAGAGAGAGAGAGAGAAAGAGGGAAAGAAAGAGCGAAAGAGGGAAAGAGAGAGAGAGAGGGAGAGAAAGAGGGAGAGAGAGAGAGAGAGAGAGAGAGAGAAAGAGGGAGAGAAAGAAAGACGGACAGAAAGACAGAAAGAAAGAGGGAGAGAAAGAGAGAAATAGAGATGAAGAGAGAGAGAGAGAGAGAGAGAGAGAAAGTGGGAGAGAGAGGGAGAGAGAGAAACGGAGAGAAAGAGGGAGAGAGAGAGAAAGAGGGAGAGGAAGAGAGAAATAGAGATGAAAAGAGAGAGAGAGAGAGAAAGAGAGAGAGAAAGAGGGAAAGAAAGAGAGAGAGAGGGAGAGAGAGAGAAAGAGAGAGAGAGAGAGAGAAAGAGAGAGAGAAAGAAAGACGGACAGAAAGACAGAGAAAGAAAGAGGGAGAGAAAGAGAGAAATAGAGATCAAAAGAGAGAGCGAGAGAGGGAGAGAGAAACGGAGAGAAAGAGGGAGAGGAAGAGAGAAATAGAGATGAAAAGAGAGAGAGAGAAAGAGGGAGAGAGATAGAGAAACAGGGAGAGAAAGGCTATGTTCACACGTAGTATTTTGCGGATTTTTTTGACGCGGAAACAGCGTCGCAAAACTCGGCAAAAACGGCCCGAGAACGCCTCCCATTGATTTCAATGGGAGGCGTCGGCGTCTTTTTCCCGCGAGCAGTAAAACTGCGTCGCGGGAAAAAGAAGCGACATGCCCTATGTTCGGGCGCTTCCGCCTCTGACCTCCCATTGACTTCAATGGGAGGCAGAGAAAGCGCATTTCGCGGTGTTTTATGCCGCGAAAATCGGCGTGCAGGGAGAGGAAACTCTGCCTCAAAGTTCCAAACTGAATTTTGAGGCAGATATTCCTCCCCCAAAATACTCCGTGTGAACATAGCCACAGAGGGAGAGAGAGAGAGAGAGAGGGAGATGAAGAGAGAGAAATAGAGAGGAAAAGAGAGAGAAAGAGGGAGAGAAAAAGAGAGGGAGAGAGAAGAAAGAAATAAAGAATGTCCCCATAATAACCCCAGTGCCCCCATAACAGTAGGCTACATTCACACGAGCGTATCAGATTCACGCTTGTGAAAAACACGCGTGAATCTGGTCCGTGTGCGTTGCGTTATTGCATCTGTGCTTTGCGAGTGGCATGCGTAATTCACGTACTCGCAAAGCACATCTTTTTTTAAAAATTATTTTCAATTGAATTGATGCGTAAATCAGACACAGCACACAGATGTGCATCCGTGAGCTGTGTGTGATTTTCACACACCCATTGACTTCAATGGGTGATAGGTGCGTGAAAAACCCACCAATATAGGACATGCAGTGAGTTTTACGAAACGGACACCCACTGCGTGAAAACTCCTGCATGTGTGAACAGCCCCATTGAAATCAATGGGTCCATGTGCTGCGCGTGATTTTCCTGCACATCACACGGACGCTATTCACGCTAGTCTGAATGAGCCCACACCCACATGAAACAAACAGAGAAAAATGAAATACATTTTATTAAACTGAACTAACAAGATACTAAGAATATTTTGTCCGTGTATTTGGGGGAATGTCCTTGGTGGAGATGATGTGATGTCAGCATTGGAATGAATGAGAGAGCAGCGGTCGTCAGAAGATGATGTTCCACTTCTCTCCAAGTCTTTCCTTCCTTTCTGGTATTTATTGGTTTCGTTGTTTTGTCCCCCTGAATCTTTGTTACATTTGTTAGGTGTTTATTTCACGGCTCTTGTCATCGCCGGCTCACACAATATATGAAGAACATTGCCTTTTACTTCCAACTCGTGAAACTATTTGATTCGTGGACATAACAGGGATTTTAAGACAAACTTCTGCAATACAATAACAGGAGATAACAGAGTTGTTAGTTTTTTAGGATGTGATTGTGTCTTCTACCACTTGGTGATGTAATGAGGGCGCTATACACAGGTCACTATATGGCGGTGTTACATGGGTTGTATATGTCAACATATGTCTCATGGGACTATAAAGTATATGGGCTGAGTCACCAGCGAGTGCGGGTTTCCATACTCCCAGTATAAGAATAGAAACTCCAACTTACATTAGATAAAGCACAAGAGAAAAAGGAGTCAAATACTATTGAGATATAAATTGCCAAAGGCATAGAAAAATACACATTTTATTGGACAATACAAAATACATGGTTAAAATAGACTACAAATCGAAAAACTGTATATCTCCAAATGTATAGGAGGAGAAATGGGATCACAATGGCTATAAGTACATGCACAGGGAAAGAGAAAGTTCTGTAAAGGAGGGTATGTCAATCACTCTAAAGTAGTTTGAATAGAGATATACGGCAAAAACCAGAGCATACATATATTCATGTCCGATGATCTATCATATCAACAATCCAGTGAATCTTATAACATATAGTGGAGGATGACAACAGTAGTAGGTAAAGATAGTCTTTATTCACCCACACTAGCTCTATCTAAAGGACATTTAAATATTCAGCTCAGCCTATCCGAGTCTCAATTACAAGTATAAGAATTTACAGAGTGTAAATGACATGACAAGTCGTCAGATTATAGTAAAACCTGTATATTTACTAACCCATGTGACTCCTCAGATGTAGTAACTCCTAAGTGTGGAGAAACCCCAACGCGCGTTTCGCGTAGATGGCTTTTTTTTTTCAAGGGGTGTCGAATAACACCCCTTTTTCAATAACACCTTCACATGATTGGCAAGTCACCACCCCGCACAAGATCCGCACGCTCATCTCCTGAAATACTCTGTGCTGCTGTGAACTCTGCTCTTACCATTACGTGGTGACTTGCCAATCATGTGAAGGTGTTATTGAGGACAGGAGTGGAGGAGAGGTAACAGACTGAGAGCTACGTAATGGTAAGTGCAGAGTTCACAGCAGCACTGAATCTGCACGCTCATCTCCTGAAATACTCTGTGCTGCCTTAAACTCTGTGGACAGGTCAGGATCCTGTTTCTTTTAAATGCTGCACTGTAGCGCAGCCTTATATAGTGGATCGAGCGGGTTCCCCAGCAGCATTTAAAAGAAACAGGATCCTGACCTGTCCACAGAGTTTAAGACAGCACAGAGTATTTCAGGAGATGAGCACGGCCGGCCACGGGCAGCCGGTCGTTTTTCCGAGCCGTGCTCCCATTATAAAGTATAGGAGCACGGCCCGTAAAATAAAAAAATAGAACATGTTCTATCTTTTTAACGGCACGGGCACCTTCCCGTGAGAAAACGGGAAGGTACCCGTGGCTAACAGAAGTCTATGGGTCCGCTATTTCGGGTCATAATTACGACCCGTAATAACGGGTGTTTTTACGGTCGTGTGCATGAGGCCCCGTAATGACGGGTGGCTACATGTGTGCACCCGTCATTACGGCAGCGTTGCTAGGCGACGTCAGTAAATAGTCACTGTCCAGGGTGCTGAAAGAGTTAACTGATCAGCAGTAACTGTTTCAGCACCCTGGACAGTGACTACCGATCACAATATAGAGTAACCTGTAAAAAGAAAAGACGTTCATACTTACCGAGAACTTTCTGCTTCCTCCAGTCCGGTCTCCTGGCCGTTGCCTTGGTGACGCGTCGCCCTCGACATCCGGCCCGACATTCCTGGATGACGTTACAGCCCATGTGACCGCTGCAGCCAATCACAGGCTGCCGCGGCCTCTGCAGCCAATCACAGGCTGCCGCGTCAGAAAAGGTCGAACTGGAGGAAGAAGAGGGACTCGTCACCAAGACAACGACCGGGTACGTATGAAATGCTTTTTATTTTATGATCAGCCTCTTTTCTCTATCAGTGATTGATAGAGATAAGTGGCTGCCGATTTGTATAATATTTTTGACCGGGTTCGGTCAAAACGTGTTCGGACGAACCAGGTGAAGTTCGGATTCGCTGCGAACCGAACTTTTCCCGATGTTCGGACCGAAACCGGGTTCGGTTGTCCCGGTTCGCTCATCTCCAATTCTGATGACAAACGCCCTTCAAGATTATGGAGTCAGTTTTGTTATTTCAGCACCATGGACAGATCCTCACTGTGGTACTGGTAATGTAACACTTTTAGAGCATGGCCAATTTTTCTTTTTCGCTTTTTCCTCCTCGCCTTTTAAAAAACCTTTTTCTTGTTTCGTCGACATAGCCGCATGAGGGCTTTTTTGCAGAGCAAGTTTTTCATCGCAGAATTTTTTGTACCGCACAATGTACTGGGAAACTGAAAAAAAACAAATATTTGTTGGGGTGAAATGGTAAAAAAAATAGCGATTACGCAATTTTTGGGGGGTTTCGTTATTAATGGCGACCATCAGGCGTTAAAAATGACATGTTCACTTTGTTCTCCGTGTTGATACGATGACGATGATGTCAAATGTATGTTTTTTTTTATGTTTTACAACTTTTATAGAAAAACAACTATTTACTAAAAAAAAATGTTTTTTGTGTCGCCATATTCTGAGAGCCATAACTATTTTTATTTTCCCAACGATGGATCGGTGTGTGGGCTTATTTTTGGCGGGGCGAGGGGGAGTTTTTATTGGTACTATTTTGGAGTGCATGCCACTTTTTTATTACTTTTTATTAATTTTTTTCGGGAGCTAAGGTGACCAAAAAACAGCAATTTGGGTGTTTCCTTTTTTTTTTTTTTTTTACACCGCATTCACCGAGTGGGTAAAATAACGTTACAGTGTACTAGTTCAGAGTTTTACAGACACGCCAATTCCAGTTATGTTCATTTTTATTTTTTTAACATTGCTTTAGGGAAATGGGGAAACATTAAAACCCCCCATTTATTTAACTGTTTTTTAAATTTCTTATTAGCCCCCTAGAGGACTTGAACCAGCGATCGTCGGATCGCTTATATAATATACTGCAATACTAATGTATTGCAGTATATCGTTTTTCTAACAGCCTTTATTAGGCCCCCAGGATGCTATGACGACACCGGCAGCCCGTAATCGCCTCGTGGGGAGGGCTGTTGGCACTTCGGAAGGGGGCTGCTCCCTGATTCTATCGCTTCAGATCCTGCAGTCACGATTGACCATAACATCTAAGGGATTAAACGGGTGGAATCAAAGTGATCTTAGTATCACCCGCTAAGTATGGAGCGAGCTCAGCCCGTGAACCCGCTCCATACTTTCCCTTAACTACTGACATGTACATGGCATGTCATTAAGAGGGTAATTAAAGGGTACTCTGCTTTAGATCATAGCTACTAGTTAAGAATAGGCAGATCACAGTGTCCCCCTGCTAGAACCCCCAGCGATCAGCTGTAATCTGTGGGGAAATCCGGCAGTAAGTGTTCAGTTTCCCTACAGCGCCACCACAGGAGAAATGAAGTATTGCACAGTGTCCATTCATATCAATGTGTTATCTGTGTAGGAAAGGACAGGACAGGTCCTCCAGATAGAGAGGTGCTCTATGTAACCGCTCTCCCCTCTGACCAAGAGATGAGGATCCTGAACAGAGGACGCCCACTTTATTAACCCAGAATTCCCTAATATGACAATGGGTTTTCTAAACTACACATTTAACCCGTTAGTGACCGCCAATACACCTTTAAAGAGATTGTCTTGCTTTTTGTAGATAAAGACAAATAATTGTATATGAAAACTTCTTCAACTACCTAATATACTTGCCTACGGACAAAGGGGTTGTCTTCATGAGATAACTCCTCAAATATTTCCTGGTTGTGGTCACCATCCTCGGAATTTAGGTTTCCTGAACTCCGGTTTTCCCAGTTTAAAGTGTAACTAAATGATTGACAAACTTCTGACATGTCATAGTGACAGAAGTTTTGATTGGTGGGGGTCCGAGCACAGAGACCCCCACCAATCACTGAATTGAAGCGGCAGAAGCACTCGTGTGAGCGCTCAGCTGCTTATTTTCTGTTCGGCTTTTTCCGTAAAGCCGGTGTATCGGAGCACGGACCCATAGACTTTCTATTGAGCCCGTACTCCGATACATTGATTTCCGGAAAAATCCGAACAGACACGAAGCGGCCGAGCGCTCATACGAGACCTTCTGCTGCTTTGTTTCAGCGATTGGTGGGGGTCTCAGTGCTCGGACCCCCACCAATCCAAACTTCTTACACGTCACTATGACATGTCAGAAGTTTGTCAAATGTTTAGTTACCCTTTAACAATATGAACCTGATTCTTTCAGTAATAGATGAAAACACTATATATTTTTATTTTCTAGTGCTTTAAATAACAGTTTTGGAATCCAGCGGCAGATAAGAAGCACATTTTCCTGCAAATCTAAGAATCTGCGGGAAATGTCAGAAAAACAATAGCTCGTTTGTCAAACGAAAATAACTGTTATCATGCTTTAAACAAGGAATCAAAACTTCATAGCAGGCAGGAAGCCAAGGAAAATCGTATCTCAAGAAAACATATTCAAGCCTTAACGTAATACAATCAGAGCAAAAGTGACACGTTCCACCAGCGGTAAAAAGCCTGCGACGCTTTACTCCACATGAGATCTCTCTGCACAAGTCTTTAAAATGCCATTAAAATCTGTTTTTGCATATTCTTCCCGGACCACGCGTTTCATTCTGCGTTGTTAGGACGCGGCTTCTGCAGGATTATTTAAAGAGATTGGAAGCCTTTTAGGATGTTTACTCTCCAGAGCCCCTGCCACGTCTGGTGCAACCTGCCACATCTAGCCCCATCCATGCCAGAGCCCCTGCCACCGTCTGGACTATCTCAGGTATCCTTGTGCTACAAACTCATATAGACTTTGTATAGACTGTGACTTGGCCAGCTGGCTCTACACTTCGGTGAAGCGGCCCAGCGGGTCCACATACCCTCAGATCTTTACACCATCTTCAACTATTCAGATCACATAATGTCAATAGCAAGTCATAATCTGCTTGTTACACAACTCTATGCTATAGATGTAGTCTCTTTGGTCACCATTAGGTATTAGGAGAAGGGTTGGCTTAACCTACATTTGACTCGAATTCCCTCCCCCACATGCCCCACAATTACGACAATACTAGCAAACATGGGGTTATATCTCAAGAGTCATGCTATCTTTCTCTCCTATAGGGGTGAAAAAGTATAAGTGGTCCCACACCCTGTCCTAAGATAGTGGATCTGCACCAGAAATTAAGCCTCATTTCCATTCATACTTTGATCCCCACTCTCTATACTGTAACGCCCACTTTAGGACACATGGGTCTAGAGACCATCTATGTATTGGGTTAACACTGGATCAATTGAGGCATGAAGTCTAAATTAACCCACTATTCTTCCTCCTAAACCCCATAAGAAAGTCATAGCCCATTTTAGATAGGAGCAAATGTATGAATTGAAAGTATAAATATAAATGACCATAGGGGCATAGCTATGGGGGGCTGGTGGGCCATGGGCTCCAGGGTTGTCAGGGTTTTGCACCAACAAGACACTTTGGCTTAAGCCGGGCCATACACGAGGCAGCTGTTGGCCGAATGCTCAACTGGCTCAAAACTATTTCTCCCAACTCCACGACAAACATACACACTCGGCTCGGCTGAGCGTGATGTTTATTGCAATGTCGGGAAGGGAATAAGCCCAATACCTTGACATCTGACATGGAGATTGTAGGCCAATCCATCTGAAAATGGCGAGTTCGGATGACCTTTATCTCATATGTATGGCCAGCCTTAGTCTTAGATATAGGAGTAAGGTACAAAACCGAATAGTTACCTCAACGGCAAAGACAACATATATGACTATGAAGACAGGAAATATAGTCGTGGTAGCTGGTGGTCAGAGCAGGTGGAGCACATTCTGGTCATTACAGAAGTTAATATTGTGGTTGGAGTAACTCCGATGGATTTATATATCGGTGGAGATCAAGCAGAATCGGGGAGAAGGTTAGCAGCCGGAGAACCATGTCATACTTTTTCTAAACCGTTGACCTTAGGGTTTCAAGAGCAAAACCACTTGATGAAAATCCGTCTGAAGTTTGATCTGATTTTGGAAAGTATAAAATGAACCTGATAAACTTAAACTTTCATTTCAGCTGTAAATGTTCCAAGCGGAATATAAAAGGATTACAAAAATTATACCTTAAGGTGATTTGTCTGCCAGATCATATCAGCGCTGTTTTCTAGATGCCGTTCTCGATGTAATCACTCTTCTCCCGTGCTCCGAGGGGTCTGTTCTAAGAAAACGAAATGTCTCTTTTCTTCTAGATGAAAGAAAATAAGAAACAATGGCACTTGTCAGGAATGAAAGCGCGAGCCCGCCTCACTAAACAACGCTCCCCCTGCTGTCTCACTTATTTGCGGGAAGGGCTAGTTTATTCTCTGTGTACCCCTAGACAGCTGTCAGGCGGCTTCTTATGGAAGAAAAGAGATGCATCCCCCAATTAGTTATCGCAGATCATTTCTTTATTCATCATGTCACAAATCCCTGATCGACTCTGGATCCGGTGCCAGAATCAAATAATAATAATAATAATACTGCTGAAATACTCCTCATTTTATGGAGACACCTCGCTATGTTTCACTCCCAATGCAGAAGGCAAGACTGGAACCAGCTTCTGATTAATGTCATTAGCAAGTAAAACAAGATAAATGCAAATACTTGATTATACGGCTCTAGGACCAACAGCTTAACCGTACAGGAGCCATTATAACGGAGCAGCAGGGGTGTAGCTATAGGGGGCGTAGAGGTAGCAGTAGTGCGTAGACCCTAATGCCACAGGAGGCACAGCGGCCCCTCTGCCACATAAGAAGACACCAGTATTATAAATGGCACATGGTAGATGGGGGACCCAGTTACAGATTTTTGCAATGGGACCCATGGAAGTTTTGCCTCACGTGGACTGGATATTGTATTTTTTTCTCACATGCTTTTGCAAAGCTCTTGTTGGATCATCTCATGTTTAAACAATGGCCGTCCCCTCAGGGGCGGACTGACTATTCAAACATTAGGGAAGTGCCTAATGGCCCAGATCACTCTCGGACCACCTCTGCTTCATATTATGCACTTTTACAATATATCCACAGGTTATTCTGGACCATTCTTCACAGAACACTATACTCAGTTGAGCCAATGGGGATGGTAACAGGGATGATTGACCCAACTGTCATTGCAAAATCCTCAATGGGATAGAAATCTGGTCAATTTGACAGATGCCCAAAGATTATGTTCCAGAGATCAGTCATGTACCAGGTGGGCACGGTGAGTTGTAATTATATGGTAATAGCCCTAATCTGAAGGAACATTCATCACCATCATAGTACATCCAACTACATATTGGCAATCATGATGTGCTTGGAAATCCCAAGAGGTCTCTGTCCCATCAAACCAAAGGATCCCTACACCATTTTGTACCCATACTGGCCATTGACTGTGGGATCATCAGCTATATTCGGTTTCCTACAAATTTAGGTCCATCCATCCCAATGAGAGATTGGACGTAAAGATTTTTCCCATCGTACCACCTGATGATACACTTCTGCAGCCCACAGCTGATGGGTCGTCACTTACTTTCGTTGAGTAGTTCCTAGACTTACGGGACAATATAAATTGATTTACAAATGGGAAACCCCACACAGAGTGTGTCGAAATAAATATGGGACTGGTGGTAATGTGGTATTGGACATGGTGGCCAGACATGTTAGATATGGTGGGTGGTTGTGGGCTTTTCCTTAGGTGAAATCAGAGTACAGGCAGTCCCTAAAACTTCTATGGGGTTAGTTGAAAGCGAGGGTCCTATGTCAAGTTGGCTACATGGGTGGTATCATTTGCAAACACGTAGAGGGGCTACCATCTCAGAGGCTCAATGTACCCTTCTCAAACACTATGAAGGTGTACGGAGGGAGGACTGTGTTGGCAGATGAACAAGTTCCAGAATAGGGTAATGAGGTGGCGCAGGCCAGTACCAGAAAATATATCGTTTAGAAGTTGGGTCCTTGGCCGTAGTCCAGTTAGAAAGGGGTAATCGGCTCTGGAGAATGGGTTTTGTTTGACTCTTCTGTCCTACAGTCTTTATGCAATCCCCTGACTGGTAATGCGAGCAGCAGAGGGCAACTGAATAGACTGTTCTTGCTCAGACAAGCGTAGACCCAAGCTCTACATAGGACAGCGGTTTCTTGGCATCCTGATGTTCCGAGGAACCTGGTCCGGGATTACAGGGAAAGGCACCAGAGGGTTGTCTATTTTTCAGGACCAGGAGGAAGGCAAACCCATCTCAACTTTGCCCAAAAATACTTTACATGAAGCAGACAAAGCAAGAACATTGGGTTGGCCGGTAATGACGGACAATTCTCTTTGAGCTTCTTTAACCTCTTAAGAACCAGGACACTTTTTTTTCCCTTCCCGCCTTGCAAGAGCCATAACTTTTAATTTTCGTCGAACTAGCCGCATGAAGACTTGTTTTTTGCTGGACGATATGTATTTTTTAATGGCGATATTTATTGTACCATATAATGTACTGAAAATCTGGAAACAAAATTCTTTGTGGGGTGCAATGGGAAAAACACCAATTCCTCCATTGTTCTTTGAGTTTTGCTTTGTTTTCTACAGAGTTCACCCTGCGATAAAAATAACAAATTAACTTTATTCTCTATTTTTTTCCTCTATTTTTTTCCTATATAAGTCAAAACCTTAACTAATTCTGAAATATTTTTTAGTCCCACTAAGAGATTTGGACAACCGATCATTAGATACCTAGTACAATCCACTGCAAGTGTATTGTTGTTTTAATGGTATCCTACTAAACCTTGCCTCTGGGCTTAACAGGAGGATCAAGATGGCAGACCTGAGTGCTTCCTTTCTAATGGCTTAGATGTCACGGTCGCTATTGACTGCGGCCAATGGCGGATCATCATATTGGCGTTTGGGTGGCCACCTGGGGCCCGAGGCTCCTGGGGGGCCCATGGCTGACCAAAGTACAATGCAGCTTAGTCACGTTTTTGCCGCGATTCGCGGCAAAAGACATGACAGAACTGCATTGTGTATGTCTGGCAAAAGGACCTGCAGACATAAGGTCACATGACCTTATTTCTGCAGTTCTTGTTACTGATTATAGACCTGCTGATCACGTGACCGCAGGTCCTAGTACAGCAGCAAGAAGTGTCCTGCAAATTATGGAACATGTCCGTTCTTTTGCTATTTACCGGTCGTGCTCCCAAACTTCGTATGGGAACACGGGCCGAAAATGCAAATGGTTGTCCGTGGCCGCCAGCGGGCGGCCGTGCCCGTAATCACAGGCCGTGATTATGGCCACGGCCATGTGCATGGGGCCTAAGGGGTCTGTATTTAGAGGGTCTGGTCTGGGGGTCTGTATTACTTTAAGGGGTCTGTATTTAGGGGGTTGGGTCTGTAGGTCTGTATTAGTTTCGGGGTCTGGGGTCTGTATTTAGGGGGTCTGGTCTGGGGTCTGTATTTAGGGTATCTGGTCTGGGTGTCTGAATTCAGGGGGTCCGGTCTGGAGTCTGCATTAGTTTATGGGGTCTGCATTAGTTTATGGGGTCTGTGTTAAGGGGGCCTGGTCTGGGGTCTGTATTAGTAAGGGGGTCTGCTCTGGGGTCTGTACTTAGGGGTCTGGGTTCTGTATTAGTTTAGATCTGGTCTGGGGTCTGTATTAGTTTAGGGAGTCTGGTCTGGGGTTATTATTAGTTTAGGGGGTCAGGTCTGGGGTCTGTGTTTAGGGCTCTGGTTCGAGGTCTGTATTTATTTAGGGTGCTTGTTGTGGGGAGTCTTTATTTATTTAGGGTGCTTGTTCTGGGGTCTGTATTTATTTAGGGTGCTTGTTCTGGGGTCTGTATATGGTTAGGGGGGTCTGGTCTGTGGTCTGTATGTATTTTAGGATCTGGTCTTGGGTCCGAATTTGTAAGTCTGAGTAAAAGGGGTTGTCCGGGCACATTAATAGGTCATCAGTATGAAAAACTGGTTTGTGCCCGGACAACCCCTTTAATGTGTGGGGCTGGGCCTTGGTGTCTGAATTTTCATGTTTCTATAGAGGCTGGAAATGGATGCAGAAGCGAAGAGCAAAGATGTCTCATCAGGAAAAGTCGCCATACCGGTCTGTGTCAGATGGAGAAGAAAAGAGAACGACTCCCATCAGAGAAGACGTCACTTGTGAGTCACTGGATCTATAGAGGATCTGTCCCCTCTCCTGACATGTCTGTTGTAGGAAATCCTTGTATTCCACCTAAAGTCTTTGTGTACCCAGGACTAATAGACAAATGCGTGTTACTATTCCCATTGTCAAGAGGAAGAGTCCCTACACAGTGTGATACAGTCAGCGATGGTTGGAGACTGTCAGTATGTAGGGACACAGCCCTTTGACAAGGGGAATCGTAACACCCATTTGTCAATGCTCGCACAAAAATGTGGTGTTCACTATAGACACAGCAGAGCGGCGGTGGGAAGGGGGGCCCAAGTTTGGGGAACAGTCCAGGGCCTATGGTCTACTTAATCCGTCACTGACTGTGGCCTCTAAGGGGTTATACGTTTGGGATCAGAGTTATCTCCGATCTTGGCTGTTATTAATAGGTGTCAGCTGTAATACACAGGTAAAACCCCACAGCTTACGGAACAGACTCATCTCCCAAGTACGCACCATACTGCTGACCCCAGCCATGACGTACAGTTATGTCATTGGTCGTCAAGGGGTTAAGGTAGGGATCAAAACATTTTTTAAGGGTAAAAAACATGGGGATCATTGACATAATCGGATCAGCCAGGACCTCTAGTGACTTGTTACTTTGCCCCTTTTACAAAGCTCCCATTGATGGGTCCCTTTCGAGGTCAACCCATCTACAACGGGCGATGTACCGTATGTTGTCTATACAACCCCTTATGCCCCTAATTCAATGTAGACTAAACAGCCAAGAGCTACAATTCAGCGTACGTCTCATGTTCTGTACAATCCTCGCTGTCGCTGCTCAATATGCCTGTCAAGTAACTGTGCTCAAGTTGACATGCAGAGATTTGCCAATTCCGAGGGTGGTCTGGTGGCTGCTATTGAATTCTAATCCCCGGAATGGTCCCCCTCCTCTCCCATATCTATAATTGTAAGGTTTCTGTATGCATACAGGATGCAATATATAATTTATTTACAAATGGATCAAGGCAGCAGTAACGAGAAGCCTGACGCCGGTTATGTAATAGGGGAATAATTGCCGATTCCAGTGATTTACAAACAGCTCAATGTATTTTAATCAGTTTTAGCAGATGGAACCGTTTTACATTTCTGTTTCTAAGAAGAAAAAATAAATTGTCACAAATAAAGTAAAAGGTTCAATCGTTTAATCTGCGTTGTTTTGTTTTTTTTTGCATTTTAAAATCTCGTCGGCTAAATAGCGAACTTTAGATTTGCATACCAGATACATAGTGCCGATCCCCGTAATCTGTACGTTGTATTGTGTGGGTTTATCGGGGACCTATGACGCACTGGATATCAAAATACTTACCACTTAAAGGCCAACTCCACTTACAGCCTAAATATCCAAATAGGTATACAGTGAACCCCAATATCCCTCCACACCCCAAGTCACACTCACCTGGATCCAGGAAGCTGAGCTACAAGGAGCTGTTTGTTTGACAGAGTTTGTCTGAAATTCCTTGTCTGTCTTATCACAAGTTTAGGCAGCCCTCCCCTATACTTTACACTGCAGCTCTGCTTGTTCAGATAGTATTTACCCGCACAAGCTCAGAATGAAGTAAAAAATTATTTCTATTACACTAAGTACTGAATAATTATAGACACTAAAGCCCCGGTGAGAAAAAGGAAAATGCTCCACATAGACTGAGGGAAGGAGCCTCCAAAAAGTGGGCACCGTAGATCTCAACAAAATCTACAGATACTAAAGAATAACGGTCTACAACCTCTGGCTCTCCAGCTGTGGAGATACTACAACTCCTATCATACCCAGATAGTCTCGGAGACTACTGCTACAGAAGAAGCTTGAAACTAAAGGGCCACCCTAACCGGGCAGATATCTGGAGAACTGACTTGTTGGTCCTGTCAACTGCCACCTTGAAAGTCAGTAAGCTCTTTAAAAAGGGGTGCACATACTTTTGGTCATGCCATGTGGGCACATCACAGTGTATGCCTATGAGCGGAGCGAGCGATACGCCTATGAGCGGAGCGAGCGATACGCCTATGAGCGGAGTGACTGATACGACTATGAGCGGAGTGACTGATACGCCTATGAGCAGAGTGAGAGATACGCCTATGAGCGGAGCGAGCGATACGACAATGAGCGGAGCGAGTGATACGACTATGAGCGGAGCGAGGGATACGACTATGAGCGGAGCGAGCGATACGACAATGAGCGGAGCGAGCGATACGACAATGAGCGGAGCGAGTGATACGACTATGAGCGGAGCGAGTGATACGCCTATGAGCGGAGGGAGTGATACGACTATGAGCGGAGCGAGGGATACGACTATGAGCGGAGCGAGTGATACGCCTATGAGCGGAGCGAGTGATACGACTATGAGCGGAGCGAGTGATACGACAATGAGCGGAGCGAGTGACACGACTATGAGCGGAGCGAGTGATACGACTATGAGCGGAGCGAGTGACACAACTATGAGCGGAGTGACTGATGCGCCTATGAGCGGAGCGAGCGATACGACAATGAGCGGAGCGAGCGATACGACTATGAGCGGAGCGAGTGATACGACAATGAGCGGAGCGAGTGATACGACTATGAGCGGAGCGAGTGATACGCCTATGAGCGGAGCGAGTGATACGACAATTAGCGGAGCGAGCGATACGACAATGAGCGGAGCGAGTGATACGACTATGAGCGGAGCGAGTGATACGCCTATGAGCGGAGCGAGTGATACGACTATGAGCGGAGCGAGTGATACGACAATGAGCGGAGCGAGTGACACGACTATGAGCGGAGCGAGTGATACGACTATGAGCGGAGCGAGTGACACAACTATGAGCGGAGTGACTGATGCGCCTATGAGCGGAGCGAGCGATACGACAATGAGCGGAGCGAGCGATACGACTATGAGCGGAGCGAGTGATACGACAATGAGCGGAGCGAGTGATACGACTATGAGCGGAGCGAGTGATACGCCTATGAGCGGAGCGAGTGATACGACAATTAGCGGAGCGAGTGATACGACAATTAGCGGAGCGAGTGATACGACTATGAGCGGAGCGAGTGATACGACAATGAGCGGAGCGAGCGATACGACAATGAGCGGAGCGAGCGATACGCCTATGAGCGGAGCGAGTGATACGACTATGAGCGGAGCGAGTGACACGACTATGAGCGGAGCCAGTGACACGACTATGAGCGGAGCGAGTGATACGACTATGAGCGGAGCGAGTGATACGCCTATGAGCGGAGGGAGTGATACGACTATGAGCGGAGCGAGGGATACGACAATGAGCGGAGCGAGCGATACGACTATGAGCGGAGTGAGCGATACGACAATGAGCGGAGCGAGCGATACGACAATGAGCGGAGCGAGCGATACGCCTATGAGCGGAGCGAGTGATACGACTATGAGCGGAGCGAGTGACACGACTATGAGCGTAGCGAGTGACACGACTATGAGCGGAGCGAGTGATACGACAATTAGCGGAGCGAGTGATACGACAATTAGCGGAGCGAGTGATACGACTATGAGCGGAGCGAGTGATACGACAATGAGCGGAGCGAGCGATACGACAATGAGCGGAGCGAGCGATACGCCTATGAGCGGAGCGAGTGATACGACTATGAGCGGAGCGAGTGACACGACTATGAGCGGAGCCAGTGACACGACTATGAGCGGAGCGAGTGATACGACTATGAGCGGAGCGAGTGATACGCCTATGAGCGGAGGGAGTGATACGACTATGAGCGGAGCGAGGGATACGACAATGAGCGGAGCGAGCGATACGACTATGAGCGGAGTGAGTGATACGACAATGAGCGGAGCGAGCGATACGACAATGAGCGGAGCGAGCGATACGCCTATGAGCGGAGCGAGTGATACGACTATGAGCGGAGCGAGTGACACGACTATGAGCGTAGCGAGTGACACGACTATGAGCGGAGCGAGTGATACGACAATGAACGGAGCGAGCGATACGACTATGAGCGGAGCGAGTGATACGACAATGAGCGGAGCGAGTGATACGCCTATGAGCGGAGCGAGTGATACGACTATGAGCGGAGCGAGTGAAACGACTATGAGCGGAGCCAGTGACACGACTATGAGCGGAGCGAGTGATACGACAATGAGCGGAGCGAGTGATACGACAATGAGCGGAGCGAGTGATACGACTATGAGCGGAGCGAGTGATACGACTATGAGCGGAGCAAGCGATACGACTATGAGCGGAGCGAGTGATACGACTATGAGCGGAGCCAGTGATACGACTATGAGCGGAGCGAGTGATACGACTATGAGCGGAGCCAGGGGCGTAACTAGGAAAGACTGGGCCCCATAGCAAACTTTTGAGTGGGGCCCCACCTCCCCTGGGTGTCACACAACCCCCCCCCTTGTAGATGGTGCCTTTTTACAGCCCCCCCTGTAGATAACGCCATACAGCCCCCTGTAGATAACGCCATACAGCCCCCCTGCAGAGAACGCCATACAGCACCCCCCTGTAGAGAACGCCATACAGCCCCCCCTGTAGGGAACGCCATACAGCACCCCCCTGTAGAGAACGCCATACAGCCCCCCTGTAGGGAACGCCATACAGCTCCCCCCCTGTAGGGAACGCCATACAGCCACCCCCCCCTGTAGGGAACGCCATACAGCGTTCCCCCCCTGTAGGGAACGCCATACAGCATTCCCCCCCTGTAGGGAACGCCATACAGCGTCACCCCTCCCAAAAAAATGCGACCTACAGTGTGTCCTACAGTCCCCTGAACTTCTCCATGACAAACCTCTGACTTCCGGCGTCTGCGCAGCTCAATAAAAATGAAAGGAGCGCTGGTCACGCATGCGCACAAGCACGACCGGCGCTCCATTCATTTCTATGGAGCTGCCGACACAGACCCCGGAAGTCCGAGGTTTGTGATGGAGAACTTCAGGGGACTTTCAGTCCCCCGTTCTCCCTATCACTGCCAGCGATCACACATGTATCCCCTGTCCTGTGGAGATCCTGTGGAGAGGGGATACATGTCCTGTGGAGATCCTGTGGAGAGGGGATACATGTCCTGTGGAGAGGGGATACATGTCCTGTGGAGAGGGGATACATGTCCTGTGGAGAGGGGATACATGTCCTGTGGAGAGGGGGATACATGTCCTGTGGAGAGGGGATACATGTCCTGTGGAGAGGGGATACATGTCCTGTGGAGAGGGGATACATGTCCTGTGGAGAGGGGATACGTGTCCTGTGTAGAGGGGATACATGTCCTGTGGAGAGGGGATACATGTCCTGTGGAGAGGGGGATACATGTCCTGTGGAGAGGGGATACATGTCCTGTGGAGAGGGGATACATGTCCTGTGGAGAGGGGATACATGTCCTGTGGAGAGGGGGGGGGGATACATGTCCTGTGGAGAGGTGATACATGTTCTGTGGAGAGGGGATACATGTCCTGTGGAGAGGTGATACATGTCCTGTGGAGAGGGGATACATGTCCTGTGGAGAGGGGATACATGTCCTGTGGAGAAAGGATACATGTCCTGTGGAGAGGTGATACATGTCCTGTGGAGAGGGGATACATGTCCTGTGGAGAGGTGATACATGTCCTGTGGAGAGGGGGATACATGTCCTGTGGAGAGGGGATACATGTCCTGTGGAGAGGGGATACGTGTCCTGTGTAGAGGGGATACATGTCCTGTGGAGAGGGGATACATGTCCTGTGGAGAGGGGGATACATGTCCTGTGGAGAGGGGATACATGTCCTGTGGAGAGGGGATACATGTCCTGTGGAGAGGGGATACATGTCCTGTGGAGAGGGGGGGGGATACATGTCCTGTGGAGAGGGGGATACATGTCCTGTGGAGAGGGGGGGGGGATACATGTCCTGTGGAGAGGGGATACATGTCCTGTGGAGAGGGGATACATGTCCTGTGGAGAGGGGATACATGTCCTGTGGAGAGGGGGATACATGTCCTGTGGAGAGGGGATACATGTCCTGTGGAGAGGGGATACATGTCCTGTGGAGAGGGGATACGTGTCCTGTGGAGAGGGGATACGTGTCCTGTGGAGAGGGGATACGTGTCCTGTGGAGAGGGAATACGTGTCCTGTGGAGAGGGGGATACATGTCCTGTGGAGAGGAGATACATGTCCTGTGGAGAGGGGATACGTGTCCTGTGGAGAGGGGGGGATACGTGTCCTGTGGAGAGGAGATACATGTCCTGTGGAGAGGGGATACATGTCCTGTGGAGAGGAGATACATGTCCTGTGGAGAGGGGATACATGTCCTGTGGAGAGGGGGGGGGGGATACATGTCCTGTGGAGAGGGGGGGGATACATGTCCTGTGGAGAGGGGGGGGATACATGTCCTGTGGAGGGGGGATACATGTCCTGTGGAGAGGGGGGGGGGGATACATGTCTTTTGCTCTATTTTGCGCCTTCAGGACCAGACACCGTTTAGCCATTTTTAGCACGTGTTAGTTAAATGGCTATAACTTTTTTATTTGTTGGGCTAACGACGTGATTTTTGCGACGTTTTTTCCGTAGACAATGCAGGTTTCATTTTTTATCGTTTTTATACACACCTTTTTTGCTATTTTAGAATTTTTATTCATAAAGTTTGAAAATAATAGTAAAAAAATAAGCTTTTTTACATTTCAGCTATTTTTTTTTTTGGGTAATAACAGTTTTACCCTAAAATAGACCTTTTATTTGTGATCGTCATTGTCTACCGTAAATTTTTATATATTACATGTCTATATTAGGGTACTAGGGTCAGCGCTAGCGTTACGACAATGATTGGCGGGGGGAACGGTATTTTTTTGGGCGGTGGGTATTTTATGTGTATTTATTATTACATTTTTTTTGCACTTTACTTTATTATTTTTTTATTACTATGGTCTGATCCTCAAAGGTCAAAAAAGACCTTTGGGGAACTTTATATATTTTTTTTCTCTCTATTACACCATCTTTTCCACTGTAACTGGAGCTGCACAGCAGCCCCAGTTACAGGGGAAATCAGCCCTCTCATAGTGACGATTGTCACTAATAGAGCTGTGCTGGGTCTAGTAAGACCCAGCAGCAGTCTGCCACTAACGGCACCCGGCGATCATGTGACCAGTCACATGATCACCGGGAGGAATAGAGACAGCGCCACTGCTGCTGTCTCTATTCCTGTACACAGCGTATTCAGCGCTGTGTACAAGTGATCAGAGAAGACAGAAGCAGCGAAAGCTGCTTCTATCTTCTCCTCAGGGTCCCCGGCAGTCACTGACAGCCGGAGACCCGACATTCAGCTGCCCGATCGTACGGGGAGCAAGTTAAAACCCGAGCCGTAGAAAGTCTATGGCTCGGGTTTTAAGGACCCGTCCCTGACCGCTGGCCGTAAAAATACAGCCAGCGGTCGGGAACCAGTTAATGGCAGAGCGGGGAGATACCTCCCTGCTCTGCCGTAGTGTTCAGTGGCGTCCCGCTGTAGCAGCCATAGCGGCTGCTAGCGGAGCCTCCGGCCATGGTGGGGGCCCGTGCCGGCGGGCGACACGGGCCCCCTCATGCCGCGGGCCCCGTAGCAGCTGCTACTGCTGCTACGGCGGTTGTTACGCCACTGAGCGGAGCGAGTGATACGCCTATGAGCGGAGCGAGTGATACGACTATGAGCGGAGCGAGTGATACGACAATGAGCGGAGCGAGTGATACGCCTATGAGCGGAGCGAGTGATACGACTATGAGCGGAGCGAGCGATACGACAATGAGCGGAGCGAGTGATACGCCTATGAGCGGAGCGAGTGATACGACTATGAGCGGAGCGAGTGATACGCCTATGAGCGGAGCGAGTGACACGACTATGAGCGGAGCGAGCGATACGACAATGAGCGGAGCGAGTGATACGACAATGAGCGGAGCGAGTGATACGCCTATGAGCGGAGCGAGTGACACGACTATGAGTGGAGCGAGTGATACGACAATGAGCGGAGCGAGTGATACGACAATGAGCGGAGCGAGTGATACGCCTATGAGCAGAGCGAGTGACACGACTATGAGCGGAGCGAGTGATACGACAATGAGCGGAGCGAGTGATACGACAATGAGCGGAGCGAGTGATACGACAATGAGCAGAGCGAGTGACACGACTATGAGCGGAGCGAGTGATACGCCTATGAGCGGAGCGAGTGACACGACTATGAGTGGAGCGAGTGATACGACAATGAGCGGAGCGAGTGATACGACAATGAGCGGAGCGAGTGATACGCCTATGAGCAGAGCGAGTGACACGACTATGAGCGGAGCGAGTGATACGACAATGAGCGGAGCGAGTGATACGACAATGAGCGGAGCGAGTGATACGCCTATGAGCGGAGCGAGTGACACGACTATGAGCGGAGCGAGTGATACGACAATGAGCGGAGCGAGCGATACGACAATGAGCGGAGCGAGCGATACGACAATGAGCGGAGCGAGCGATACGACTATGAGCGGAGCGAGCGATACGACTATGAGCGTGCTGTACCTCGCGGAGAGATTGTCCACAGTCTGACGGATTTCAGGTGCTGGCGGGAGGCCTATAATTAGCGGCACAACTCTCACTCTTGTCACCTCGTGTAAACATCTTGTAGGGCGCTGGAATGTGCGGTTCGTGTAAGGTGAAAGCTGAACTGCAGATGTGCGTATTACCGGAGGGATAACGTGGGGTCCTCAGGAAAAGAAAAATATATCAACATTTACTGTTCTATTTAAACACGTCAATGTCGAAATGTCGGCACGGATATTGCAGGGAAGGAGACGAACCGCTCAAGTGTGGAGGACGTTCTGCAACCACTAACAGTGTGTCCTTCATCATCTGCAAGTCACACTGATTTATATAAATATAGGTATCGTCTATGAAAAGACAGATAGATAGATAGATAGAGATAGATTGATAGATAGATAGATAGATAGATAGATAGATAGATATGAGATAGATAGATAGATAGATAGATAGATAGATAGATAGATAGATAGATAGATAGATAGATAGATAGATAGATAGATAGATAGATATGAGATAAATAGATAGATAGATAGATAGATAGATAGATAGATAGATAGATAGATAGATAGATAGATAGATAGATAGATAGATATAGATATAGATATGAGATAGATAGATAGATAGATAGATAGATAGATAGATAGATAGATAGATAGATAGATAGATAGATAGATAGATAGATATGGGATAGATAGATAGATAGATAGATAGATAGATAGATAGATAGATAGATAGATAGATAGATAGATAGATAGATAGATAGATAGATATGAGATACATAGATAGATAGATATTAGATAGATAGATATGAGATAGATAGATAGATAGATAGATAGATAGATAGATAGATAGATAGATAGATAGATAGATAGATAGATAGATAGATAGATAGATAGATAGATAGATATGAGATAGATAGATAGATAGATAGATAGATAGATAGATAGATAGATAGATAGATAGATAGATAGATAGATAGATAGATATGAGATAGATAGATAGATAGATATGAGATAGATAGATAGATAGATAGATAGATAGATAGATATGAGATAGATAGATAGATAGATAGATAGATAGATAGATAGATAGATAGATAGATAGATAGATAGATAGATAGATGGATATGAGATAGATAGATAGATAGATATGAGATAGATAGATAGATAGATAGATAGATAGATATGAGATACACCGCGTTCCAAATTATTATGCAAATGTTATTTTTCGCTGATTTTCCTAAATAGTCGATGCAAATGACAGTCGGTATAATCTTCAGCATCAACCGCTGGAGTATAATGCCAATTTTATTGAACAAATCTCCTAATGATAACAGATTTTTTTTGCTTCACATTATTATGCACAACAGAGATTAAAACATTTTACAGGTTGTAAAGAGACTAAAATGGTCATTTGTAGAATTTGCAGTATCAGGAGGTCATATTTACAGAAATCAAAAGCTCTTTCAATAAAAAAAAACTTAGAAAGGCCAAGTTACATGTTACACAGGACCCTTCTCTGATATCACCTGCACAGCACAAGTTACATGTTACACAGGACCCTTCTCTGATATCACCTGCACAGCACAAGTTACATGTTACACAGGACCCTTCTCTGATATCACCTGCACAGGACAAGTTACATGTAACACAGGACCCTTCTCTGATATCACCTGCACAGGACAAGTTACATGTTACACAGGACCCTCCTCTGATATCACCTGCACAGCACAAGTTACATGTTACACAGGACCCTTCTCTGATATCACCTGCACAGGACAAGTTACATGTTACACAGGACCCTTCTCTGATATCACCTGCACAGCACAAGTTACATGTTACATAGGACCCTTCTCTGATATCACCTGCACAGCACAAGTTACATGTTACACAGGACCCTCCTCTGATATCACCCGCACAGCACAAGTTACATGTTACACAGGACCCTTCTCTGATATCACCTTCACAGCACAAGTTACATGTTACACAGGACCCTTCTCTGATATCACCTGCACAGGACAAGTTACATGTTACACAGGACCCTCCTCTGATATCACCTGCACAGCACAAGTTACATGTTACACAGGACCCTTCTCTGATATCACCTGACAGCACAAGTTACATGTTACACAGGACCCTCCTCTGATATCACCTGCACAGCACAAGTTACATGTTACACAGGACCCTCCTCTGATATCACCTGCACAGCACAAGTTACATGTTACACAGGACCCTTCTCTGATATCACCTGCACAGCACAAGTTACATGTTACACAGGACCCTTCTCTGATATCACCTGCACAGGACAAGTTACATGTTACACAGGACCCTCCTCTGATATCACCTGCACAGGACAAGTTACATGTTACACAGGACCCTTCTCTGATATCACCTGCACAGCACAAGTTACATGTTACACAGGACCCTTCTCTGATATCACCTGCACAGCACAAGTTACATGTTACACAGGACCCTTCTCTGATATCACCTGCACAGCACAAGTTACATGTTACACAGGACCCTCCTCTGATATCACCTGCACAGGACAAGTTACATGTTACACAGGACCCTCCTCTGATATCACCTGCACAGGACAAGTTACATGTTACACAGGACCCTTCTCTGATATCACCTGCACAGGACAAGTTACATGTTACACAGGACCCTTCTCTGATATCACCTGCACAGCACAAGTTACATGTTACACAGGACCCTTCTCTGATATCACCTGCACAGGACAAGTTACATGTTACACAGGACCCTTCTCTGATATCACCTGCACAGGACAAGTTACATGTTACACAGGACCCTTCTCTGATATCACCTGCACAGCACAAGTTACATGTTACACAGGACCCTCCTCTGATATCACCTGCACAGGACAAGTTACATGTTACACAGGACCCTCCTCTGATATCACCTGCACAGCACAAGTTACATGTTACACAGGACCCTCCTCTGATATCACCTGCACAGCACAAGTTACATGTTACACAGGACCCTTCTCTGATATCACCTGACAGCACAAGTTACATGTTACACAGGACCCTTCTCTGATATCACCTGCACAGCACAAGTTACATGTTACACAGGACCCTTCTCTGATATCACCTGCACAGGACAAGTTACATGTCACACAGGACCCTTCTCTGATATCACCTGCACAGGACAAGTTACATGTTACACAGGACCCTTCTCTGATATCACCCGCACAGGACAAGTTACATGTTACACAGGACCCTTCTCTGATATCACCTGCACAGCACAAGTTACATGTTACACAGGACCCTTCTCTGATATCACCTGCACAGCACAAGTTACATGTTACACAGGACCCTCCTCTGATATCACCTGCACAGCACAAGTTACATGTTACACAGGACCCTTCTCTGATATCACCTGCACAGCACAAGTTACATGTTACACAGGACCATTCTCTGATATCACCTGCACAGGACAAGTTACATGTTACACAGGACCCTCCTCTGATATCACCTGCACAGCACAAGTTACATGTTACACAGGACCCTTCTCTGATATCACCTGCACAGCACAAGTTACATGTTACACAGGACCCTCCTCTGATATCACCTGCACAGGACAAGTTACATGTTACACAGGACCCTTCTCTGATATCACCTGCACAGGACAAGTTACATGTTACACAGGACCCTCCTCTGATATCACCTGCACAGGACAAGTTACATGTTACACAGGACCATTCTCTGATATCACCTGCACAGGACAAGTTACATGTTACACAGGACCCTCCTCTGATATCACCTGCACAGCACAAGTTACATGTTACACAGGACCCTTCTCTGATATCACCTGCACAGGACAAGTTACATGTTACACAGGACCCTTCTCTGATATCACCCGCACAGGACAAGTTACATGTTACACAGGACCCTTCTCTGATATCACCTGCACAGCACAAGTTACATGTTACACAGGACCCTTCTCTGATATCACCTGCACAGCACAAGTTACATGTTACACAGGACCCTCCTCTGATATCACCTGCACAGCACAAGTTACATGTTACACAGGACCCTTCTCTGATATCACCTGCACAGCACAAGTTACATGTTACACAGGACCCCCCTCTGATATCACCTGCACAGGACAAGTTACATGTTACACAGGACCCCTTCTCTGATATCACCTGCACAGGACAAGTTACATGTTACACAGGACCCTTCTCTGATATCACCTGCACAGGACAAGTTACATGTTACACAGGACCCTCCTCTGATATCACCTGCACAGGACAAGTTACATGTTACACAGGACCCTCCTCTGATATCACCTGCACAGCACAAGTTACATGTAACATAGGACCCCTTCTCTGATATCACCTGCACAGCACAAGTTACATGTTAACATAGGACCCCTTCTCTGATATCACCTTCACAATTCTGGCATCCATTGAATTTGTGAGTATTTGGACAGTTTCTGCTTGAATATCTTTGCAGGATGCCAGAATAGCCTCCCAGAGCTTCTGTTTTGATGTGAACTGCCTCCCACCCTCATAGATATTTTGCTTGAGGATGCTCCAAAGGTTCTCAATAGGGTTGAGGTCAGGGGAACATGGGGGCCACACCATGAGTTTCTCTCCTTTTATGCCCATAGGAGCCAATGACACAGAGGTATTCTTTGCAGCATGAGATGGTGCATTGTCATGCATGAAGATAATTTTGCTACGGAAGGCACGGTTCTTTTTGTACCACGGATGAAAGTGGTCAGTCATAAACTCTACGCACTTTGCAGAGGTCATTTTCACACCGTCGGGGACCCTAAAAGGGCCTACCAGCTCTCTCCCCATGATTCCAGCCCAAAACATAACTCTGCCACCTCCTTGCTGACGTCGCAGCCTTGTTGGGGCATGGTGGCCATTCACCAACCATCCACTACTCCATCCATCTGGACCATCCAGAGTTGCATGGCACTCATCAGTAAACAACACGCTTTGAAAATGAGTCTTCATGTATTTCTGAGCCCACTGCGACCGTTTCTGCTTGTGAGCATTGTTTAGGGGTGGCCGAATAATAGCTTTATGCACACTTGCAAACCTCTGGAGGATCCTACACCTTGAGATTCGCGGGACTCCAGAGGCACCAGCGGCTGCAAATACCTGTTTGCTGCTTTGCAATAGCATTTTAGCAGCTGCTCTCCTAATCCTATTCATTTGTCTGGCAGAAACCTTCCTCATTATGCCTTCATCTGAACGAACCCGTCTGTGCTCTGAATCAGCCGCAAATCTTTTCACAGTACGATGATCACGCTTAAGTTTTCTTGAAATATCCAATGTTTTCATTCCTTGTCCAAGGTATTGCACTATTTCACGCTTTTCGGCAGCAGAGAGATCCTTTTTCTTTCCCATATTGCGTGAAACCTGTGGCCTGCTTAATAATGTGGAACGTCCTTCTTAAGTAGTTTTCCTTTGATTGGGCACACCTGGCAAACTAATTATCACAGGTGTCTGAGATTGATTACAATGATCCAAAGAGCCCTAAGACGCAAGACCATCCATGAGTTTCATTGAAAAAATAATAATTAAATGTTTATGACACTTAAATCCAATGTGCATAATAATTTGGAACACGGTGTAGAGCGTCTCTCTCTATCTGGAGGACCTGTCCTGCATTACACAGTCAACACATTGATATGAATGGACACTGTGTAATGCTTCATTTACCCTGTGGTGGCGCTGCAGGGAAACTGAACACTTACTGCCAGGTTTCCCCACAGATCACAGCTGATCAATGGGGGTTTGCAGTACAGGGAAACTTTGTGATCAGCTTATTGTCAAGCGACCCTTCTAACAAAAAGGTATGGTCCAGAGCAGAGAACCCCTTTAAGTTTGGCGGAAAAAACAAACACATAAATAAATACATAAAAATGCAAATTGTGGACTAAGCCTGACTGGTTGGACCTCGCTGGTTTTGCTGATAGATATATAAAAAATAACCTATCATTGTTATTTGCTGAGGTTAGTGGTAAAATAATCCAATTTCTAACTTTTCAAAAATAAAAAAAAAATAGACAAAAATAAAAAAGTTGAACGTGTTACCATCTGTATCGTGAAATATTAACACATGTCCTCACTTCCTCGCCCTCTACGTTACCATCTGCACTGAATGGATTTTTTTGCAGACAGGGCTGTGATTTTAAATGTTTTTGGTTTTAGTGTTTGGCACCGAAATGTCTCCTGTCTGTAACACCAAGGGAGCGCTGAAGAAAAATTGCTCGAGGTTTCCATTAAAAATGCAATGGTCTCCACAGAACAGAAAGCAATATCTGTCTTTAATCCAGACAGGTTTGAGATAGTAGATGCAGAAGATAAACAATCAAGGGGGGAGGATGATTCACTGAGAAAAATTTGACACCAAACACCGAAAGATCTTTTGTCATTATTTACCCAAAAACTCCATCTGGTCATTTTATTTAGAAAATGTGATATCCTTTCTAACAAAACATTCTGTAAGATAAGAGCAAAGGAGAAATCGTCTCATGTCGTGTACAACCTACAAAGGCCACTATGTGTCTTCTATGGGGCCCCAGGAGAGAGGGGGGGGGGGGTCTATTCCTGGTTGGCCTTGTCTCCATTTTGATGGGTGGTGAGAACCTGCAAAGGGCTGTGGTCTCCACAGGGGCTGACATGTAAAGCTGGCCATACACACCAATATTGACAGGTTTGGCTGACTTATCTCCCCTGCATATCCGCTCATGGGATTGGGGCACCAAGACCTCCTGTCCCAGGTGGTTAGGAGTGTACTAATGTCAAGCAGCAGCTGAAAGGGGACTCATTTTTTTATCGTTGCTATGGTTTGCCCCATCCTCTACAAGGGCAAAACTTTATTTTCAAAGGCATGTTTTTGCATACAATAGAGAGGGCAAAATGCCCCACTCCCATCCTGTAAGTGTATAGACATACAGAAATTTAAAAGGATGAAATGGTTAAGGGATTAATGTAAGTGGTCTAGGAAAAAAAAAAGGTAAATAGGTCCAGAATTATTTTTAGTAGTCTGAGCCTTCTTTTTATAATACAGAGTTTCCCTCCACACAGCCACATGATAAAATTATTTTTGCCCGCAGCCGCCACTAGGGGGTGCTCACTTCATAGGGGTTTATACAGCATTGACCTCTATGATAAATCGATCTGCAGTGATCTTCCGCTAGTGGTCACAGAAAAAAATATATACGTTAACTCCATTTCTCATGAATAGCTTAGAGGACCTATCCAGGTACTAGAAAACCCCACATAAGTGCACCCAGCGCTACGTACCCCACTACATATATTAATCAATTATTTCAATGTTGTGAAATGACATGGTTTGGGCAGTATCTTCTAGACTGCAGAGAGGACATTGAGAATGGTTGAGGAAGAGACCCAATCACTTATCGCTAGAGATGAGTGAATCTATGCTACACAAATAAAATTCAGTAGGAATTTCAGCCAAATTTCAGATTTTAGTGAATGTGCAACTTGTGGGATTCGTCTTTCACAAATCGCTAAAAATGGCAGCCACCATTTTACAGATCAGAAGAAGACAAGAAGACAGAAGAAGGACCACATGACTTCAAGCGAAGGCTCAGCAGGCTTCCCCATAATGCTTTTCAGGCAGTCCTCTCTCTGGCACTGCTAGACAGTCATATGAGTCATAGCCACTATAAACAGCCCAACTAGGAAATGCTGCTGCTTTGTGGGAATACAGATAGGAGAGAGAAGACGTCAGCAAGAGAGTGAGACATAGTAAAACACAGAATACAGATAGATAGTGGATTAGTGTCAGTGAGTGTGGTTCATAGTGAGGTGAAGTGAATAGATAGATTTACAGTAATGTGATAGAGAGATAGATTTTAGAGAGAGATAGGAGTCAGTGTGTTAGTTAGACAGGCAGCCATTGCTGTGAGTGAGGGCTGCTGCAGCTATACAATTCTTACATTAATTTGTGAATCACCAATCTTCATCACATTCACAAATCATCTTCAATAATATTAATATTGGTCCATTTACCTATAGCCATAAATGTTGCTGTCACTTTGACATTACTAATGCTGTCTTGGCATTCAGGGCAATCAGGACACTTTCGATTCACCATGAATTTATGGGGACTGGATCGAATCTGACGGCAAGATCAAATGAATCGGACCCGAAATGAATTTTGGTAAATTTGCTCATCTCTACTTAACGTAACAAGAGCTCTGAATCCTCATTTTACTGTTTCTAAAGTTTTATGTGGTATGAATCCCTGATATGATACTAATATTATCTTATAAACGTTTCTATGCGACGCTGCTTTTGCACACAATGCATTTTGATGCCAATTTTCCTCCGTAGAGGTCAATGGAGACTGACAAATAAGATCTGTGTAACATATGAGGACCGCCTTTCACCCCTAAATCTGGCACATCCATACCTGCCACTTCCTAATGTTAACGTTTGGAAACAATACATCTGTTGTTGACCCTGTTAGATCCACCAATCAAGAAGGACATCTTCCCTGAGGTCATCCAGGGTTCAGAACGTTCTTCAACCTGACCTTCCCCCCATTGCAGACCTGACTCTTTCCACTTTGCTTCTTCCCAACAGTCCAGCTCTGACCCTTTTCTCTCATTGCTGATCTCGATCTACTATTTTTCTTCCTAATGATTCAGCTCTGAAATTACTCATTGGTGGTTGACCAGTCTACATCTTCCATGCTTTATCCTGACAATGTGGCTCCGCTGTTGATCTGACTGATTACATAATGCTTGTACCAGAAGATTCCGTTTTATTGGGGCCTACTTGTTATTCTGCTTGGTTCTACTTCATTACTGCCCAACATCTTGGTCATATCTGGTCATCAGTTGCTGATGTTCTCCATATTCTTGATGACCCCAGTTGTATTGCTTGGAATGACTGCAAAAGTCCATACTCCCTTGAGTGCTACCAAGGGTCTTAGACACCCATGAAGATGGACTTCACACCACTGTCCAGTTGGTGCCAATCCTAAAGTCTCATGGTCTCATGGTCATAGATGGTCTATGGTCTGGAGGCATCTACTACTTCTAGAGGAGCAAAGGTTAATCTATTGAATGAATAAGGGGTCTGGATGTCTTCCTTGACATATATTATATTACAGGACATGTGTAGACTTCTGGAGATGGGTTGTTGGTCATGGGGTTTATTCTGATCAGTATATTTGAAGGAAGACATGAGGACAATTATCTTCTGCCTCACGGGGGTTGTTTTGCCTTCTTCTGGATTTGCACTGCAGGATATTTCGACTTAGGAGGACTTGGATTGTGTTTTTTCGATCATCACTATGTAACTATAATTTATACAATATTTTTCTGAGATGGTTGTTTTGAATTTAATCTTTTTTTTATTACGGTTTTCAACATTTGACTGCAAAATCCCATAACAAGCCATTTGTTTCCCTTCTTTGCTGCTATTTATTCGTAACACTGAAATGAGAGGGATTAAGACAAATCATACGGCTCCATTGAAGTTGTTCTTATAAATAATCTCTGTTCTGAAATCTCATTGACGTCAACAGTACATTCAGATTTGAAGACATAATTACTATACAGTCTGGAATGTGTATATACACTACCGTTCAAAAGTTTGGGGTCACCCAGACAATTTTGTGTTTTCCATGAAAATTCACACTTATATTTATCAAATGAGTTGCAAAATGACTAGAAAATATAGTCAAGACATTGACAAGGTTAGAAATAATGATTTTTATATGAAATAATAATTTTCTCCTTCAGACTTTGCTTTGGTCTTGGAATGCTCCCATTTGCAGCAATTCCAGCATTGCAGACCTTTGGCATTCGAGCTGTTAATTTGCTGAGGTAATTGGGAGAAATTTCACCCCATGCTTCCAGAAGCCCCTCCCACAAGTTGGATTGGCTTGATGGGCACTTCTTGCGTACCATACGGTCAAGCTGCTCCCACAACAGCTCTATGGGGTTGAGATCTGGTGACTGCGCTGGCCACTCCATTACAGATAGAATACCAGCTGCCGGCTTCTTCCCTAAATAGTTCTTGCATCATTTGGAGGTGCTTTGGGTCATTGTCCTGTTGTAGGATGAAATTGGCTCCAATCAAGCGCTGTCCACAGGGTATGGCATGGCGTTGCCAAATGGAGTGATAGCCTTCCTTATTCACAATCCCTTTTACCTTGTACAAATCTCCCACTTTACCAGCATCAAAGCAACCCCAGACCATCACATTACCTCCAACATGCTTGACAGATGGCGTCAGGCACTCTTCCAGCATCTTTCCAGTTGTTCTGCGTCTCACAAATGTTCTATTGTGTGATCCAAACACCACAAACTCCGATTCGTCTGTCCATAACACTTTTTTCCAATCTTCCTCTGTCCAATGTCTGTGTGCTTTTGCCCATATTAATCTTTTCCTTTTATTAGCCAGTCTCAGATATGGCTGTTTCCACTCCTTGCCACTCCGCCCTGAAGGCCAGCATCCCGGAGTCGCCTCTTCACTGTAGACGTTGACACTGGCGTTTTGCGGGTACTATTTAATGAAGCTGCCAGTTGAGGACCTGTGAGGCGTCTATTTCTCAAACTAGAGACTCTAATGTACTTGTCTTGTTGCTCAGTTGTGCAGCGGGGCCTCCCACTTCTCTTTCTACTCTGGTTAGAGCCTGTTTGTGCTGTCCTCTGGAGGGAGTAGTACACACCGTTGTAGGAAATCTTCAGTTTGTTGGCAATTTCTCACATGGAATAGCCTTCATTTCTAAGAACAAGAATAGACTGTCGAGTTTCACATGAAAGCTCTCTTTTTCTAGCCATTTGGAGAGTTTAATCGAACCCACAAATGTAATGCTCCAGATTCTCAACTAGCTCAAAGGAAGTTCAGTTTTATAGCTCCTCTAAACAGCAAAACTGTTTACAGCGGTGCTAACATAATTGCACAAGGGTTTTCAAGTGTTTTCTAATCATCCATTAGCCTTCTAACACAGTTAGCAAACACAATGTACCATTAGAACACTGGAGTGATGGTTGCTGGAAATGGGCCTCTATATACAGTGAAGGAAATAAGTATTTGATCCCTTGCTGATTTTGTAAGTTTGCCCACTGTCAAAGTCATGAACAGTCTAGAATTTTTGGGTTAGGTTAATTTTATCAGTGAGAGATAGATTATATTAAAAAAAAAACAGAAAATCACATTGTCACAATGATATATATTTATTTGCATTGTGCACAGAGAAATAAGTATTTGATCCCCTACCAACCATTAAGGGTTCAGCCTCCTCCAGACCAGTTACTGCTCCAAATCAACTTGGTGCCTGCATTATAGACAGCTCTTACATGGTCACCTGTATAAAAGACTCCTGTCCACAGACTCAATTAATCAGTCTGACTCTAACCTCTACAACATGGGCAAGACCAAAGAGCTTTCTAAGGATGTCAGGGACAAGATCATAGACCTGCACAAGGCTGGAATGGGCTACAAAACCATAAGTAAGACGCTGGGTGAGAAGGAGACAACTGTTGGTGCAATAGTAAGAAAATGGAAGACATACAAAATGACTGTCAATCGACATCGATCTGGGGCTCCATGCAAAATCTCACCTCGTGGGGTATCCTTGATCCTGAGGAAGGTGAGAGCTCAGCCGAAAACTACACGGGGGGAACTTGTTAATGATCTCAAGGCAGCTGGGACCACAGTCACCAAGAAAACCATTGGTAACACATTACGCCGTAATGGATTAAAATCCTGCAGTGCCCGCAAGGTCCCCCTGCTCAAGAAGGCACATGTCAGGCCCGTCTGAAGTTTGCAAATGAACATCTGGATGATTCTGAGAGTGATTGGGAGAAGGTGCTGTGGTCAAATGAGACTAAAATTGAGCTCTTTGGCTTAACTCAACTCGCCGTGTTTGGAGGAAGAGAAATGCTGCCTATGACCCAAATAACACCGTCCCCACTGTCAAACATGGAGGTGGAAACATTATGTTTTGGGGGTATTTCTCTGCTAAGGGCACATGACTACTTCACTGCATCAATGGGAGAATGGATGGAGCCATGTACCGTCAAATCCTGAGTGACAACCTCCTTCCCTCCACCAGGACATTAAAAATGGCTCGTGGCTGGGTCTTCCAGCACGACAATGACCCGAAGCATACAGCCAAGGCAACAAAGGAGTGGCTCAAAAAGAAGCACATTAAGGTCATGGAGTGGCCTAGCCAGTCTCCAGATCTTAATCCCATTGAAAACTTATGGAGGGAGCTGAAGATCCGAGTTGCCAAGCGACAGCCTCGTAATCTTAATGATTTACAGATGATCTGCAAAGAGGAGTTGGCCAAAATTCCATCTAACATGTGTGCAAACCTCATCATCAACTACAAAAAACGTCTGATTGCTGTGCTTGCCAACAAGGGTTTTGCCACCAAGTATTAAGTCTTGTTTGCCAAAGGGATCAAATACTTATTTCTCTGTGCACAATGCAAATAAATATATATAATTTTGACAATCTGATTTTCGTTTTTTTTTTAAATATAATCTATCTCTCACTGGTAAAATTAACCTAGCCTAAAAATTCTAGACTGTTCATGTCATTGAAAGTGGGCAAACTTACAAAATCAGCAAGGGATCAAATACTTATTTCCTTCACTGTACCTATGTAGATATTGCATTAAAAACCAGACGTTTGCAGCTAGAATAGTCATTTAGCACATTAACAATGTATAGAGTGTATTTCTGATTAATTTAATGTTATCTTCATTGAAAAAAACTGTGCTTTTCTTTCAAAAATAAGGAAATTTCTAAGTGACCCTAAACTTTTGAACGGTAGTGTGTAATATATATATATATATATATATATGCAGATACTCTTCATATTGGGTATGTGGCAGTAATGTGCACATGTTTTTTATCATCTGATGGGGGTCTGGACACTGGCACCACCAATGACTGCGGGAAGAAGGGGTGATGGTGCTTTGTGTAAAAACTCCAAGTTGTAAACTGAAGGGACACCGCATTGCACCGGCTGCCCCATTAGGACCATGTCTGTCCTCCATAAACCCTATTAGATCATATGAATGTCGACAGCTCGGAGTCCCTTCTATTAGCAATAATGGAGAGTCACTGAAAAAGTGGCTCACATTCTGAAGGACTCAGCACAACTTTGTATTGCATGGTCCCCCATTGAAGGGTTTCCATGTAACATCAATGTGTGGCGGCCTGCAGCTTCTTGCCGTGATAATAGCTGAACGTTGAGATTTTCATCTGCCAGATCCATGAAGAGCAGCCAACCCCCAGTGAGTCCTCCTTTAGGAAAGGGGGTTATACAAATAGGACAACCCCTTTACGTAACTGCATCGTAAACTTTAAAGATTGGACCAATCTTGAGTTACATCAAACTTTATACTTCACTGACATCCAGAGCTGCATTCAAAATTCTGCTGATTTCCTTTTAGCTCTGAGGCCTCATGACCACAACTGTCTTCGCAACCCACTGGGCTCTTAAAGTTTTTACAGATCTGTGCTGCATTGCGGGATGGGTCGTTCTTCTTTTCCAGGCACCGTACATTAAACTTACGTAGAAAAAATAGGCTGAAGCTGCTGGGTGGTGTCTATCTGTCTCTCCACTTTTAATGCTCCCTATACTGACCTTGGGCATCAGTTTCGTGTGAGACATAAGGTTGCTGCTGGCACCTTATATAGGGCAGGGTTGCAGCTACAGTCTCCTTCACCCGGGGCCAGAGGCGTAACTTGATACTCCTCCGTTCCAATGCCGAATCTGTAACATGACCCACAATCTACCATGTGTCATTTATAATTCTGGGGTCTTCTCATATGGCAGAGGGTTCCCCTCACGTGCCAGGGCCCAGGTGCGACTGCTACTTCTGCACCTCCTATATCTACGCCTTTGCCTGGTGAATAGATTCAGTTTGATGCCCTAGTCCTGTATCCTAATACCCTCATCAATGCAGAGTGGCTTGTTGGCATCCAGCACCTGTGGGCACATGCCTGCCAGCCCCCCTTAAGCTAAGGTATAGATAAGAAGCAGAGAAGGATGGGTAGGGGCTGGGATACGGTACCAGGCTCATCAGTCACTTCCATTTTCTTTGGAATAGTAAGCAGTCACTCCTCTCCGAGCACCAATACGATTATTAGTGTTTCTAAATAATAGGACTATTGCGCCATTTGCTGCGTTTATTGGTGTAAATGATTGATGACGCTCTTAAGATAATGTATACACAACTCAGGGCTCTTGTTTTATTGCTCAGATGAAGTGCAGGATGATGAAAGCGTCAGGACTTCTAAATTGCTCTTTCTATTATTCAAGCCTTATTACATTATCCTACCGGGGCGGATGTAACACTGGGGAGCGGCCTCCATCGTAACCTGCGCATCTTCTCTCTCTCTCTTTCTCTCAATTGTTCGACCTCCGGCTGATTATTTACTGAAACAAAACTCCGGTGTGATTTGCCGGCTCATGGAAACGAAGTAGCAGCCCGGACGATGCGCCATTAACCCATATCTACAGAATGGAATTGAAACAGGCGAAATTCTCCCGACTCCATTTTACCTTGTATATTGATTTCATCCTCACGTTGCTTGTTTATTGATCTGTTTACATATCATCTACTATTCTTTACCTTTTTTTTTTAAATCAAGGATGAGGAACCCCTAACCCTCTCTTGATGTATAGAAGATTGGGGCCAAACTGCCCCCTGTACCCCTCGGCACACCCTTGTAAGTGAATGGTACCATATTGACATAACCTAGTTCATACTCCTTGGCAGCACCCATGAACAGTGCCAGCCACAATGCCAATAAGACAGTGCCAGCTACAGTGCTCCTATGACAATGCCATAGCCTACATATCAATACCAGAGTTGGCGCCTTCATAAGAGGGTCCACATAACAGTGCTAGATACAATGCTCACATAATAGTGCCAACCAGCAGCATGCCAATCACAATGTCCCATACAACAGTGTCAATTACAGTAAGCCTAACAGGACCCGGACCCCACCTGACCTTTTTCGCAGTCAATGGCCCTCTCTATTGAAGTCTACAGGAGTTATGGAGACAGCCAAGCAAGCTCGCTAAAGAGAAAGCCCCGTACATGGCCAACACTCCACGTCTTCTCGGCTGGGTAGGATTACGGTCACCGGGGAGGGTGGGTCCTCAAGATAGTGTTGACTCCAGGACATGTGCCCTCCCTATTATCTGGCCCCGTTTGTTACTATCTGGTCCTTCCAATTTTGGGAAGGATGGAGCCTCATGGATGGTGATCTTCTGGTTGAGAGTTGATTTCCCCTGAAATCTGTCAGACTCGAAGATTGTGATTTGAGATGAACGAACTGATTCTACACGTATCGAATTTGTTACGAATTTTTCAAAAAGCCATTTTCTTCCGATACCACCATGTGTGTAGAAGTACAGTCAAGCAACTACCACCAAAAAGGGATCATTTTTGGACCATTTTTTTTTATTTTAAAAAGCATAAAAAATCTGACAGCGCAGTGTGTGTATAAACAGGCTTTTTGTTACCACCGGCTACCATCCGTTTACCCATAACCATATACTGTATGTTGCTGTCACTTCTCATTACTAATTCTGTCTTGGCGTTTAAGAGCATGAATGGGGTTGGACAAAGTCCTAGAAGACCCCAGAGTGTCATTCATGACTATTCAGGACCCTTTCGTTTCGCAATCAAATTATTTGGACCAACTCGAATCTGACTGCCGGGTCAAATCAGACCCGAAACTAATTTCTCCCAAAGCAAATCCATTGTACAGAACTAGAATTTGGTCTAAATTTCGTAAAAGTTTTAGATTTGGCAAAATTTTTGGGGTTGGCGACACACAAATCACGACAAAATGGGTGGCGCTGGCACTCACTTACTAATACATAGTTATTAGAAGATCAGTGCTTAGAAGAGACATGCGCTAATTTTCCTTGCCGAGCACAATGTCATGTTCAGAACGGCTTCACAGAGTAAGACATCGGCACTGATCCTAGAAGACATCCGAGAGTCAGACACAAGTTTTCAGGGCAATAGGGACTTGTGATTAATGGGAAATTTATTCAAACCAAATGGAATCTCTATCCATGATTCATCCCTCTCGCAAACACTTTTCCAGAACTCTAGATTTCAACCAATTCAGGGAAACACTTCCTGCCCCAATTCACAACACCAACTATAGTTTGGGGAAGGAGAAATAGTGGTCGGGAGATGTTTTTTTATGGTTTAACCCCCCCTGACTCTAGTTACAATGACATCATAGAGAACGGTGAGCTTTCAACCTTCTAATAGTTTTGGGAAGGCTGCTTCTGCTTCCAGTATGAGAATATCTCTCGTGCCCACATTCAGGTCAATAAAAAAAAAAAATCCACATTTGGTTCAAAGGAACTTGACTGCAACAATGACTTCAACCTCATCCAACACCCTCATGACAAATGATAATGCCAAGTGAAACCTCAGTAACGCCCTTGGGGCTGAAAGGATGCAGGCCCCCAGTCATATTCCAAAATGTAATGGAAAATCTTCCCGGGGAGAAAGTCGTATTTATTATAATTTATTTAGCATTGTGCACTATGTACTTTCGGGAATAGGTTTTCTGTAGAATTACTCTTCACCCTCTGCTCACCATATGGAATATACTTTAAAGCAGAATCTACATAACCTGGAGCTGGGCCAACCGCATCAGCCCACTCCAAATAACCCTGCCCCCCTTACCCTGTGACATCACCTGTCCTTCCCAAATAACCCTCCCTGCTATCTCTTTGACATCACCTGTCTTCCCCAAGTAATCCTACCTTCTAAATCTGTGACACCACCAATAATTCTTATATAGTCCTGCCCCTTAACTCTGTGACATCACCAGTTCTTCCTAGATAACCCTGCCATATAACTCTGTGACATCACCAGTTCTCTCTAGATAACCCTGCTCTCTAACTCTGTGACATCACCAGTTCTCCCTAGATAACCCTGCCCTCTAACTCTGTGACATCACCAGTTCTCTCCAGATAACCCTGCTCTCTAACTCTGTGACATCACCAGTTCTCCCTAGATAACAAAATTGGAGGAAAGAATGATCCAGCGCTGAGGTGATTAAAAGGGAAAAGCAGGTCCCATGTTTATTGAGGAAGACATTAAAATCGAATAGGAGACGCAGTCCCAAGGCAAGAGTAGTCAGGGTATATACCCGAGCCTACGCGTTTCGAACGCAGTCTGCGTTCTTAATCATGGCAAGAAAGGCCACCTTTCTTGCCATGATTAAGAACGCAGACTGCGTTCGAAACGCGTAGGCTCGGGTATATACCCTGACTACTCTTGCCTTGGGACTGCGTCTCCTATTCGATTTTAATGTCTTCCTCAATAAACATGGGACCTGCTTTTCCCTTTTAATCACCTCAGCGCTGGATCATTCTTTCCTCCAATTTTGCTATTTACACCGTGGGCCGTCGCGGGGATCCGAGTGAGACTGTTGGAGACGCAGACCGGTGAGCTGGAGGTTTCCTCCCTGTTTCTATCTCTCTAGATAACCCTGTTCTCTAAATCTGTGACATCACAAGTTCTCCCAAGATAACCCTGCCCTCTAACTCTGTGACATCACCAGTTCTCCCTAGATAACCATGCTCTCTAACTCTGTGACATCACCACTCCTCCCTAGATAAAACTGCCCTCTAACTCTGTGACATCACCAGTTCTCTCTAGATAACCCTGCCCTCTAACTCTGTGACATCCCCAGTTCTCCCTAGATAACCCTGCCCTCTAACTCTGTGACATCACCAGTTCTCCCTAGATAACTGTAATGGATTTGCCTGACACAGCTTCTTTGTCGACGCCCGTGGCTAATCAGCCTGCATCTGTGCCTAGATCTGTTAGAGTGACTCGATCTGCTACCACTCAGGCTGGGAGGCTGAGGAGTGGGAGAACCTATCACAGCCTGGCCAAACGGAGCTAGCTTCCGCCCTCTGTCTATTTATACCCTCATTTCCTGCTCCTCCTTTGCCTGTGATTCTTCTGTTTCCTGGCTCTGCTGCTCCTGCTTGTACTATTGTCCTCTGCTTCAAATTGACCCTGGCTTTACTGACTACTCTCCTGCTCTGCGTTTGGTACCTCGTACACTCCTATTTTGACTCGGCTCGTTCACTACTCTTGTTGCTCACGGTGTTGCCGTGGGCAACTGCCCCATTTCCCTTAGCTTCTGTGTACACCTGTCTGTTGGTCTGTTGTGCACTTATTGAGCGTAGGGACCATCGCCCATTTGTACGCCGTCGCCTAGGACGGGCCGTGCAAGTAGGCAGGGACTGAGTGGCGGGTAGATTAGGGCTCACCTGTCTGTCTCCCTACCCCGTCATTACAATAACCCTGCCCTCTAACTTTGTGATATCACCGGTTCTCCCTAGATAACCTTGCTCTCTAACTCTGTGACATCACCAGTCCTCCCTAGATAACACTGCCCTCTAACTCTGTGACATCACCAGTTCTCCCTAGATAACCCTGCCAGCTAACTCTGTGACATCACCAGGTCTCCCTAGATAACCATGCTCTCTAACTCTGTGACATCACCACTCCTCCCTAGATAACCCTGCCATCTAACTCTGTGACATCACCAGTTCTCCCTAGATAACCCTGCTCTCTAACTCTGTGACATCACCAGTCCTCCCTAGATAACCATGCTCTCTAACTCTGTGACATCACCAGTTCTCCCTAGATAACCCTGCCCTCTAACTCTGTGACATCACCAGTCCTCACCAGATAACACAGCCCTCTAGCTCTGTGCCATCACTAGTAATCCTTGGATAATCCTGCCTTCTAATTCTGTGACACCACCACTGCTTCTCATATAGTCCTGCCCCCTAACTCTGTGACATCACAAGTAATCCTTAGATAACTCTGCCCTCTAAATCTGCGACATAACCAGTCTGTCTAAAATAACCCTGCCTTTTTAACTTAATGACATTAGCAGTCCCCCTAGATAACCCTTCCCTCCTACCTCTGTGACATCACCGTACATTCTCAGATAAACTCTGCCCCCTAACTCTGCAAGATTGCAAAGTTCTCCCAGATAACTCTACCCCTTAATTCATGGGACATCACTAGTCTCACAGATAACCCTTCCCCCCCTATCTCTGTGATATCACAGTACACTCTGAGATAACCCTGACCCCTAACTCTGCAAGATCACAAAGTTCTCCCGGATAACCCTACCCCCTAATTCTGTGACATCACAAGTCCCCCAGATAACCCTTCCCCCCCTAACTCTGTGACATCACAGTACACTCTTAGATAACCCTGCCCCCTAACTCTGTAAGATTACCAGTCCTCCTTGATAACCCTGCCCTCTAACTCTGTGATATCTCCAGTCCTCCCAGATAACCCTGCCCGCTCACTTTGCCATGTGTTAACTGTCTATACTCTTTCATTTCTTATTGTGAAAGCTGCTTATCTTGGCTCAGACAGGAATAAATTCTGTATGAACTCTCTACCCGCTAGTGATGGTGAGATGTTGCTAAAAATATAATTTTCTTCTGAGTTGCGTGATTGTGGCGGAATCGCGGATTTTCCGCCGCAAAAAACACAACATCTTCTATTTGTTGTGGGTTTGTACCTCCCCATTGAATTTAATGGGTAAAACCTGCAACAAAAAAACAGAGATTACACAAATACAATTGAATTGCTGCAGATTAAAAAAACCGCACTGCAGGTCAATTTCTGAGCGTTTTTCCCTGCTTATCATTTACATTTAGATTTGTTCAACGGCCATCTGCTTTGCTCCTACTGTATTATGCTGCAGATTTTCTGCAGCGAAATCCGTTGTGGAGAATCCGCAGTATTTACGCTATGTGTGAACTTACCCTTACTGTGACAGCTGCTTATCTTGGCTCAGACAGCACAGCAATAAATTCTGTATGAACTCTCTACCCGCTAGAGTTAGTGTGATGCTGCTAACAGTTTTTTTTTTTTAGCAGTCTGTAGCCTGTTATCACTCTACTAGTTATCAATTCAGCACATATAAAAACTGCAATTTATTTATAGATTAAAAAAAAATTAAATGGCACTTAGCAGAGCTGCAGGGTAATGTCAGCAAGACACCGGATACCATATTTTATCTTCATGTTTTTTCTGTTCACTGTTCTAGCCCATCCAGCCACTCTGACCATTCACTGACTCTTCTTCAGTTCGGAAATAATATTTTGTTTTACCAATGGAGGGAAGTGGCTGAGTAATAAATGGCAGATACAGCGTCATACAGTCAGCCGGGCTGCCAAGTGCGTGATGGAGATGTATCTTCAGTGTGTGTTCTTCTAGATAATTCGCTGTTAATTTGAATATAAACTCCAGTAATGGAAACTTAGAGGAAGGAACGGACGTGTTTACAAAATGTGACAAATTATTGCGAGGCAAAGTCTCAATTATGTAAATGTGAGCGGCGCATTGTAATGTGGGGGACGTTGTGCGGTGATCACAGCAAATTCCTCCAATATTTCCAGCACGGATCATTAATTAGTCTCAACGCTCCACTCAGATAATCGCTTCTTCAAACAGAGAGATCTTATTATAGACGCCAACGTGCGGAGGGAGAGCGCGCCACATGGATTCATGTTCAAAGCAGCCGCAGTCTCAGTTTCATCCATTTCAATCTCTTCCTTCCTTCCCGGCATCTTTGTAAGTTCCGCGACTGGAGTCTGTTCCTGACGAGAACTTTAATTGAGCTGGAGATAATGTTAAAGTGGATTCTTTTTATAGGAAGAAAGGCGAATATTCAGGGTCGGAAATCACGGATTTAATCCTAATAATGGTAATAATTCTAATAAAATATTACAATGTCAATCCCCTTCTCCTTAGAATTTATGGTATTAGAAACCAGTAACTACTTCCCAGCGCTGCACTATGCTGTGCCTGCAGGGGGCGGGGGGCTTGTTTCTGGCACCACCCCCTGTGAAATGGTTGCGATCGAGACATCTCTGATCCCGGCTGTTTAAAGGGGTTGTCCGGGCACAGGGCGGTTTTTAATACGGATGACCTATCCACAGGATAGGTCACCAGTATATGATCGGTGGGGGTCCGACTCCCTGACTCTGCACCGATCAGCTGTTCTGGCACTGGATATGCGTCCTGGAAGCAGATGGCTCCGCTCACAGTATAGCGGCCGTGGTGCAGTTCAAGTGACTAGGAGCAGAGCTGCAGTAACCCAGCACGGCCGCTATACAGTAGTCGGAGAATTCTGCTTCCGATACCGGCCACTGCATAACATCCGGTGCCAGGAGGCAGCCGGAACTGCTGATCAGTGCAGGGTCCAGGTGTCGGACCCCCACCGATCATATACTGATGACTTATCCCGTGGATAGGTCACCAGTATGAAAACCCGCCCTGTACCCGGACATCCCACTTTTGTGATGCTAAGATCAATAGCAATCACAGGCAGTAATACATTGGAAAACAGAGGTGTATATCTAGGGGCTGCAGGGGTAACATTATAATCAAAAAATAAAATGTCCCCTTGTGGGACAAAAGAAAACGAAAGTTAATAAAGTAATTATATTATTAGTTTATATATAAAAAAAAATAAAAAAATCCCCAAAAGTTTTTATTAAAAAATAAATAAATAATCATAAAAAATACTTACAGATTAAATATCTCCTTATCGTTACAAACCCAAAAATTATTCGGAGATCAATATAAAATACAAAACAAAAACAATGACAGATTTAAATTTTTTTGTGCAAAAATATTATAGAAAGAAAACGCTAATTTTGGCCCCTCTCTCCAAGGACCCCATAATAGCCGCACGATTTGTCCCTATGGTATGTTTACCCTTGTCCACAATCTATATGATACACTATCAGGGCGCCTAAAGTATCTAAAAAACACTCGAGGGGTAATAAATGACATAGAATTTTACAGATGTAGCAGAGCTGAGTTTGTCACTTGGATATGGTAATGCATTTTTCATGGTTTTCCATAAGATTGCTGGTAAACCTTCTGCACTATGAGTGAGGTGGACACAAGAAAAGAGGTATTTAGCTCTGCTACATCTGTAGGGGTGCGTTGTCCTGCGTTGCGGATCCTTCATGAGCATGGACCCTAATTGACACTTGATGAAGCGTTCTACATACGCTACATACAGAATTAAGCTGTCAGTCTTTCCGCCTCTTCTTCAGATTGAAGCTTTTAATACCGGCTGCTTGAACAAAGGCCAAGGAAGAGAATCGATGCGGCCGCCTTTCTCCACTTTGCTGTGAGTCCTGTAAGTGTAATCGATCTGTAAGTAAGTAAAGATTAGAGGAAGGAGCTCGTCTGAGTGACACGGGGACAAGCCCGGAACGTGCACGGAGAGATAGAAAATACGCGGAGGATTAGGAGATAATACAATAATTTTTCACCGGCAGCAGCCAATCAGAACTCGGCCTTCAATAAGTGAAACATCAAAATGAACATTTCATTGTCTAAATCTTCGTAGGACGTTGAGTCATTTTGCAAATACTTTGATTTATTAATTTCTTAATTCTGCTGTTTTCTTCTCCATTCACATCCAAAGCTGCGTTCACAATTCTTCCGGTGTCTTTTTGCCAGAGAGCTGCACCTTGTGGGAGTTCAACTTCGGGGCAACTTCAACTACAGCATCAGTAGTAGGAAAACCTCAGTAGATGCCTGGGGCCCACCGGGTATGAGGAAACGATGGTGACTTGAGTACAGACAGACTGGGCACATTGTGACTATGTCGGCCAGCGGTCCTATAAACTTGTAGAATGCCCTAGCTCAGTTAGAGATGAGCTATTAGGTTGAGTGTTTTATAGAAGTAAATCAACACATTTTGAAAGCAGCTTTGGATGTGACTAGAGTAGAGGCAATAAGGCAAACTATTTGCAACGTTATCCAACTTTTTATGTAAATTTAACCTGTGAAATATTGTGAAATGTGGAGCTGTTCAGCAAGATCAGCTAGTGAATGCAGAAGCGTAGTTATCGGGGTCGCAGCAGTCACAGTTATTATTTAAGGGGCCTGGTCCAGGGTCTAATTAATTTTGGGGTCTACTCTTGGATCTGATTTAATTTTGGGGTCTGGTCTGGGGTCAGATATCTCGCATGCCTCCATCCTCCATTTTCTACTTATGTGGTTGATATTGTCCTATGATTAAATGTATGACAGCTCCATCATGTTTGCCTTCCCTGGACCATTAAGGGGTTCTTTAATTTTTACATGTCAGAAAATGACATTATGGGGAATGGGTACGGGAGGGGGAGGCTCACAGGAGCCCTAAATAAAATCATTCTTATCTTTGATCTGCCTCAGACAAAAATACAGACACGACTGCAGAACTGAAGGGGAATTACAAAATTGTGGAGTTCCAGCTAAACACGTCCTGTCTGCGGGGAACATATGGCAACAGATTATATCACTAGGGACACATATGGTGGCACAAAAATTCTCTGGAGGTACATAAGGTGGCAGAGTATATCTCTGGGGTCACATATGGCAGCATAATATATCTCTGGGGGGACATATGGCAGCATAATATATCTCTGGGGGGACATATGGAGGCACAGTATATCTCTGGGGGCACATATGGCGGCACAATATATCTCTGGGGGCACATATGGAGGCACAGTATATCTCTGGGGGCACATATGGCGGCACAATATATCTCTGGGGGCACATATGGAGGCACAGTATATCTCTTAGGGCACATATGGTGGTACAGTATATCTCTGGAGGCCCATATGGCAGCACAGTATATCTTTGGGGGCACATATAGCAGCACAGTATATCTCTTGGGCACATATGGCGGCACAGTATATCTCTTGGGCACATATGACGGCACAGTATATCTCTTAGGGCACATATGACGGCACAGTATATCTCTTAGGGCACATATGGTGGTACAGTATATCTCTTGGGCACATATGATGGCACAGTATATCTCTGAAGGCACATATGGCAGCACAGTATATCTCTTAGCGCACATATGGTGGTACAGTATATCTCTGAAGGCACATATGGCAGCACAGTATATCTCTTGGGCACATATGACGGCACAGTATATCTCTTAGGGCACATATGGTGGTACAGTATATCTCTGAAGGCACATATGGCAGCACATTATATCTCTTGGGCACATATAGAGGCACAGTATATCTCTTGGGCACATATAGAGGCACAGTATATCTCTTGGGCACATATAGAGGCACAGTATATCTCTTAGCGCACATATGGTGGTACAGTATATCTCTGAAGGCACATATGGCAGCACAGTATATCTCTTGGGCACATATGACGGCACAGTATATCTCTTAGGGCACATATGGTGGTACAGTATATCTCTGAAGGCACATATGGCAGCACATTATATCTCTTGGGCACATATAGAGGCACAGTATATCTCTTGGGCACATATAGAGGCACAGTATATCTCTTGGGCACATATAGAGGCACAGTATATATCTTGGGCACATATAGAGGCACAGTATATCTCTTGGGCACATATAGAGGCACAGTATATCTCTTGGGCACATATAGAGGCACAGTATATCTCTTGGGCACATATAGAGGCACAGTATATCTCTTGGGCACATATGGCGGTACTGTATATCTCTGAGACACTTTAGTCTTATGATAATCAATTGTCAGACCATGCTGGGAGTTGTACTTTTCTTTATGACTTTTAGAATTTTACCCCTTTGAATCTACATATAATGCTCAGTAATTGTGATGTTTTATACTCCAGTCACACCCAGAGCTGCTTTCTAAATTCTGAGGTATATTCCTTTAAATCCAACAACACTGTGCTGATAGACATAATCTTTAACGTTTAAGGTTTCGTTCACAACTGTGCTAGGACTCCGTTCCGACGTTCCGTCTGAGCTTACCGTCAGAACGGAGACCTGACAGACACAAATGGAATACATAGGTTTCCGTTTCCATCACCATTGATTTTAAAGGTGACGGATCCAGTGCCGATGGTTTCTGTTTGTCTCCGTTGTACAAGGGTTTCATTGTTTTGACAGAATCAAGACGGTAGTCGACTACGCTATGGATTCAGTTAACGGAACCCTTATACAACGGAGACAAACGGAAACCATTGGCACCGGATCCGTCACTATTGAAATCAATGGTGATGGAAACGGAAAGCTATGGTTTCCGTTCGTGTCTGTCAGGTCTCCGTTCCGACAGAAAGCTCAGACGGAACGTTGAAACGGAGCCCTGACGCAGATGCGAACAAAGCCTAACTGAGATCCCATGCTCCACTGCACCCTGGTCCAGTAAAAAGTGGGGATTTATTTTTTCTACTCAATCTACAATACAATTCCTTGAGTAAACACCACATCTATGACAATGTACCAAAAAAACACTTGCTCTTTACATAGGCTGATATAGCAGTGAACAGTTTGGAGATAGTAGGGTACTACAGAATGACTATTAAAAGGAAACCACTTGAATTGTGAATGCTGCTATGGATGTGACTACAGCAGAAGGTACATACAGTTACAAGTTTAGTACGTGGATAGTGCCCAGTGCGGCACAGATTGTGGGCACCTCCAGACCATATGTTGTAATGCCAAACAGTGTCTAAATTCTGTGCCTAATTAAGCGCCATACAGTGTTCTCCCCCAATAACAGTAATATACATTGCCCAAGAAATATTTCCATACATTTGCCTAACTAACAAAACTATATTGTGCCACCACCACAATACAGTGCTCAAATAATACTTACATACAGTGCTCAAATAATACCGCCATACAGTGCTCAAATAATTCCTCCGTATAGTGCTCAAATAGCACCAACACATAGTTATCAAATAATACCACCATACAGTGCTCAAATAATACCAACATACAGTGTTCAAATAATACCGCCATACAGTGCTCAAATAATACCAACATACAGTGCTCAAATAATACCAACATACAGTGCTCAAATAATACCATCATACAGTGACCAAATAATACCTCCATACAGTGATAAAATAATGCCTCCATATAGTGCTCAAGTAACACCAACACATAGTTATCAAATAATACCACCATACAGTGCTCAAATAATACCAACATACAGTGTTCAAATAATACCGCCATACAGTGATCAAATAATACCAACAAATAGTGATCAAATAATACCGCCATACAGTGATCAAATAATACCACCATACAGTCCTCAAATAATACCAACATACATTGCTCAAATAATACCACATACAGTGCTCAAATAATACCACATACAGTGCTCAAATAATACCATCATACAGTGATCAGATAATACCAACATACCGTGCTCAAATAATATCACCATACAGTGCTCAAATAATACCAACATACAGTGACCAAATAATACCAACATACAGTGCTCAAATAATACCACCACACAGTGCTCAAATAATATCACCATACAGTGCTCAAATAATATCACCATACAGTGCTCAAATAATATCAACATACAGTGCTCAAATAATACCAACATACAGTGATCAAATAATACCACCATACAGTGCTCAAATAATACCACTATATAGTGACCAAATAATACCACCATACAGTGATCAAATAATACCACCATACAGTGCTCACATAATACCAACATACAGTGACCAAATAATACTAACATACAGTGCTCACCATACACACCAAGTACCCCCTTCATGGCAGCGGTATTCCCTAATGGCAGTGCCCCGTCAGCAGGATAATGCCCCCGCCACACTGCAGACATTGTCCAGGAATGATGAGGAACATGACAAAGACTTTTTAGATGTCGTCTCCAAATTCACCAGATCTCAATCTGATCGATCATCTGTGGGATGTGCTGGAGAAACAAGTCTGATCCCTGGAGGCCGCACCTCACACCCTACAGGATCTTCTGCTAAAATCTTGCGCCAGAGACCAGAGGAACCGTCAGACGTCTCGTGGAGTCCAGGCCTTAGAGGGTCAGAGCTGTTTTGGCGGCACGAGGGCGACTACACAACATTAGGCCGGTGGTTCTACAGTTAAGGACTGGTCGGTGTAGATGTCATACACTTGTGCACAGTCGGTATAGCCATTATTTACAGAGATTTTACTTTACACCTAATGCAACATCTTAGTCCCAAGTCAAGTCGTGTAGTGCAGGAGTTCTTCTTTAACTTTTCACTGACTTCTCCTTCTGTGAAAACTTCTCTTTCTTGCTCTTGAAGTTTCCAGCTCCGGAGGGAGTTTGCAGAGTTCAGTCGGCGGGAGTTTGGGGTGAGGATGTGATCGTCTTCCTCACAGGGATGTGAATTAGTTTTGATGAATGTTTTCTCATCCATTTGTGTTTGCAGATAATGTAGTAATGTAGGAACAAGTGTCTTCTGCAGCCAGGCCAGAGGATTTATAAGACGCTCCTAACGTCTCACTGCGAAGAAAATTGAAACCTGCAAAGTTCTGAGGGAATCTTGGGACTGTCAAGTATAAAAGCCCTAAAGAAAATGTGATGATTTAGACCCGGCCTGAATATTATCTCTTTTTTTCTCAAGCGCCACAATTATGATTTTTTGTTACATTATATATTCCATGCGGCATTAAAGTTTTCCTCCATCGATCACATTTTATTCTGTTTTATTTATTTTATATATATATTTTTTTGTAAACGTGGGTTTTGGTATTTTATGAATTATATTTGCTCTTCAGTCCCTGAGGTCAATGTTCCCATAAATTATTTAGAGGCTTTGTGTGCTGTACATGACTGATATTTGTTTTTTTTGTTTTTTATGACACATTTATACTAACCCTGTCATATGTTCTATTAGATCATATGGATATCATAGAGCAGTGGCGGATTAAGTAGAACATAGGTCCTGGGCTGTTCCTCAAACTTGGGCCCCCCTTCCCCACCGCCTTATCCATAGTGAACACCACCTTTTTGTGTGAGCATTCACAAATGGGTGTTACGATTCTCCTTGTCAAAGGGCTGCTGTGTCCCTATATACTGACAGTCTCCAACCATCGCTGACAATATAACACTGTGTACGGACACTTCCTCTTGACAATGGGAATGGTAACACGCATTTGTCTATTAGTCCTGGGTACACAGAGATATATAGAATATAAGGATTTCCTACAACAGACATGTCAGGAGAGGGGACAGATCCCCTATAGATCCAGTGACTCACAGGTGATGTCTTCTCTGATGGGAGGCGCTTTCTTTTCTTCTCCATCTGATGCAGACCATTATGGGGACTTCTCCTGATGAGACATCTTTGCTCCTCACTTCTGCAGCCATTTCCAGCCTCTATAGAAATTCACAAATTTAGACACCAAGTCCCAGGCCCATACAATAAAGGGGTTGTCCGGGCACGGACCGGTTTTTATATTGATGACCTATCGATGTGCCTGGACAACCCCTTTTACTCAGACTAATAAATTTGGACCCCAGACTAGATCATAGACTACATACAGACCCCAGACCTTCTAAACTATTGCATTCCCGAGACCAGACCCCCCTAAATAAATACAGACCTCAGACAGGATCCCTAAATACAGACCCCAGACCTGACCCTCTACACTAATAATGACCCCAGACCTGACTCCCTTAATACAGACCCCAGACCAGACCCCCTAAACTAATACAGACCCCTAAACTAATACAGACCCTAGACCAGGCTCCCTAAATACAGACCCCATAAACTAATACAGACCCCTAAATACAGACCCCAGACCTCAAACTAATACAGACCCCTAAATACAGACTCCAGACCTGACTCCCTAAACTAATAATGACCCCAGAACTGACTTCCTTAAGTAATACAGACCCCCTAATCTAATACAGACCCCAGACCAGACCCCTAAATAAAGACCCCTAAACTAATACAGACCCTAGAACAGGCCCCCTAAGTAGACCCCATAAACTAATACAGACCCTAGACGTCAAACTAATACAGACCCCCTAAATACAGACCCCAGACCCCTTAAACTAACACAGACCTCTAAATATACAGACCCTAAACCCCTTAAACTGATACAGAACTCAGACCCCCTAAATACAGACCCCAGACGCCTTAAACTAATACAGACGCCAAACTTCCTCAATACAGACCAGACCCACTAAATACAGTCCACAAACCAGACCCCCTAAATACATTCCCCACACCACACCAGACCCCCTAAATACAGACCCCTTAAACAAATCCATCCCCTTATACTTGCATAGCAGCTCACCTCAGTCTTCTCTGTGGAGTTTTGCTGCTGCTGCTCATGGTCTCTAAATAGTAGTAAGAACTTCAGAGATGAGGTTATATATCCTTATGTCTAAAGGTCCTTTTGCAGGACATATACAATGCCATTTCGTTGCGGTTTTTGCCACGATTCGCTGCAAAATCGCGGCAATAACGCAACAAAACTACATTGTACTTTGGGCGGCCATGGGCCCCCCGGGAGCCTCGGGCCCTGGGTGGCCGTCCAAAACACCCTATGATGATCCGCCATTGTCATAAAGGGCGGTCTATCGACCACTCTGTACCACTATCCCCTTCCCCTCTGTTCATGGAAAAATTGTCTGCCAGGGGTTTTTGCAAAATCTGCATCTTTTGTAGCCAAAACAAATGTCACAGTTTTGACATGTACAAATTAAACCTATGATATAAAACAAAAATCATACCAAACCCCCATCTTATATATTTTTGGAAACTAGACACCTGGCACATTGCCAAAATGCCACTCAGCACTTAATACACACAGGCACCATCATGCCATTTTATGTCCCATTTTTCATTAAAAAGTTCTAAAAAGTTTTTATTTGAGGCTAAAAATGTGACCAAAGCAGAAAATGATGTACACTACACCAGGGGTAGGCAAACTCTATTGTATGGTGTGTTGATAAAAAAAAAAAAAAAAAATCAATGAGGCTCCTGCACATGGCAGTAGCTGTAATCACGGTCTATGATTACGGCATGGACGGCCGGAGACATTAACCCGCATTTGTGGGCCGTGCTCCCATTATAAAGTATAGGAGCACGGTCCGTAAATTAAAAAAATAGTACATGTCCTATTTTTTGCAGGTTATTTCTACAGTCCGGACACCTTCCTGTAAATATACAGGAAGGTGTCCGTGAGCCATAAAAATGAATGGATCTGTAATTGCAGATCAAAATTATGGTCATGTGTATGAGGTACCTAGTATAACATGCAAACATGAAAGTCACATAAGACAAACTGTTACAACGTATGTGACGTAAACCAATTAATCAGTTAATTAAAATTGCATTTCAGCGTGACCCTTGTTCCTTACTTTCTTTGCAATGGTGATCCATCTGTGGTGCATACAGGGCTACTAAATACCAGCTGGGGGGTGCACATAGGAGAGACCGCAGCTACTGAACACCAGCTTGGGAGAAATGCACACAGGAGAGACCACAGCTACTGTCGACCAGCTTGGGGGAAATGCACACAGGAGAGACCGCGGCTACTGAACACCAGCTTGGGGGAGTACACATAGGAGAGACTGTGTATGCACGCAATTTCGTGGCCTGGGACCGCTCTCTGTATTGTTGCGCAGGAAGTAGGGGACGCTATACAAACATGACTTTGAGAGTTGGGATCCTTGAAGATAGATGCGTAGCAGCCACTGTGACTCATGGAGGCACAGAGTATTCCTGTTTCTAAGTGACTGGTGTATCCTAGGCGTATGGTAGAGGGCAGCCCCTCAGTGACCTGTTGCAGCACAATTTGGGCAGGCAGCGGGGCCTACAGTCACTTTGGCACAGCCTAACTTGGCGATAACTCCTGTGGAGCCCACTTGTTAAAATAAAATCTGTAAAAGTTCCCTTTGTGCCCCCATTTAGTATAATGCCCCAGTAGTGCCCCCACACAGTAACATGCTCACATAGTGTTCCCACATAGTATCATGTCCCCATAGTGCCCCACACATTATAATGCTACCATAGTGCCCCACACACAGTAAAATGCCCCCATAGTGCCCTTCACATGGTAGAATTCCCTCATTGTGCCCCCTCACATTATTATACCCTCATAATGCCCCCACTGAGTATAATGCCCTCATAGTGCCCCTACTGGACCCCAAAAATGTACTAAGGATTCAAAACCAACCTTAGACGTGTGGTTGAGAAAAACTATTTTACACTGTTACAATCTGGAATCTCCAGAAAACCTGAGGGCACATTCAATCAGGGCAATGCTGGCATCCTGGGCAGAAAGAGCCAAATTGCTGATAAAACATTTCTGCAACTCGGCTTCATGGGAGCCCCTCAATATATTTATCAGGCATTACAGACCGGACGTTAGGTTTTCAGAGGAAGCGGCCTTTAAAGCGTCTCTGTCACCACATTATAAGTGGCCTATCTTGTACATGATGTGATCGGCGCTGTAATGTAGATTACAGCAGTGGTTTTTATTTAGAAAAACAATCAATTTTGACGGAATTATGAGCGATTTTAGATTTATGCTAATGAGTTTCTCAATGCCCAACTGGGCGTTTTTTAGCTTTTGACCAAGTGGGCGTTGTACAGAGGAGTGTATGACGCTGACCAATCAGTGACCAATCAGTGACCAATCCATGACCAATCCGTGACCAATCAGCGTCATACACTTCTCCCCATTAATTTACTCAGCACATAGTGATCTTGCGAGATCACGCTGTGCACTCACATACACCCACATTAACGTTACTCAAGTGTCTTGAGAGTGAATAGACATCACCTCCAGCCAGGACGCGATGTCTATTCACAATCCCGACACTTAGGTAACGTTTGTGTGGGACTTAATGACAGCACAGCAAGCGTGATCTCGCGAGATCACTATGTGCTGAGTAAATGAATGGGGAGAAGTGTATGATGCTGATTGGTCACTGATTGGTCAGCGTCATACACTTCTCTCCACAACGCCCACTTGGTCAAAAAGTAAAAACACGCCCAGTTGTCTATTAAGAAACTCATTAGCATAAATCTAAAATAGGTCATAACTCGTTTTTCTAAATAAAAGTAACACTGTTGTTATCTACATTACGGCGCCGATCACATTATGTAGGAGACAGGGCACTTATAATCTGGTGACAGAGACTCTTTAATGACTCGTTCTCCATTCTATTTTCTGATCCTCAGCTGTTCTCTTGCTATATCCCCTTCGTTTTTCTGCTGCTTCGAGGAAGGACCACGAAAGACAGAATATATACTGTACGTCTATACAATAGCATATATACAGCATATACGCAGAATATACATCTTTCTTAAAGTCCTAGCAGCAGAACGTGCTTCCCACCCATCTGTCTTATATCTGTGGGTCTATCCTCTCGCATGTACCATTCCATTATGAAACTAGTCCTGGTCCTTGGAAAGTCTTGCAATAACTCAGAAGTTAAAGGGCTTGTCCTCTTCCAGTTGTGTATGGAGGATCCCTCTGTAGATTGAAGCCTCTTCCAGTTAATAATTACAGATTTCAGCAGCTTGATGTGGGCACAGAGTTTGGCAAATGCTTCTTCTTGGCACAAACCACCAATTATATTATTTTTAGATTGTAGGATTTATTTATTAAAATCTGGCACCATGTGCGTCTTCACTTCTGACCCGACTGTAGCGCGGCTGTCATGAACAACATCAGTTATAGTGAAGGAGATGGACCCAACAGTGTAGTAAATCCTTCTTAGAAGGGGGTGGGGTCTTTGGGTGACCGTGTGACAGATAAAGTGGCCACACAAAAGCTAATATCACTGACAGCTACGTCCACACAGTGACTGCATATTGTCAGCCAGGAGGAAAGATTTATAGATAGATCTATCTATCTATCTATCTATCTATCTATCTATCTATCTATCTATCTATCTATCTATCTATCTATCTATCTATCTATCTATCTATCTATCTATCTATCTCATATCTATCTATCTATCTATCTATCTATCTATCTATCTATCTATCTATCTATCTATCTATCTATCTATCTATCTATCTATCTATCTATCTATCTATCTCTCTCATATCTATCTATCTATCTATCTCTCTCATATCTATCTATCTATCTATCTATCTATCTATCTATCTATCTATCTATCTATCTATCTATCTATCTATCTATCTATCTATCTATCTATCTATCTATCTATCTATCTATCTATCTGTCTGTCTATCTGTCTATCTCATATCTATCTATCTATCTATCTATCTATCTATCTATCTATCTATCTATCTATCTATCTATCTATCTATCTATCTATCTATCTATCTATCTATCTATCTATCTATCTATCTATCTATCTATCTATCTCTCTCATATCTATCTATCTATCTATCTATCTATCTATCTATCTATCTATCTATCTATCTATCTATCTATCTATCTATCTATCTATCTATCTATCTATCTATCTATCTATCTATCTATCTATCTATCTATCTATCTATCTATCCCATATCTATCTATCCCATATCTATCTATCCCATATCTATCTATCCCATATCTATCTATCCCATATCTATCTATCCCATATCTATCTATCCCATATCTATCTATCTATCTATCTATCTATCTATCTATCTATCTATCTATCTATCTATCTATCTATCTATCTATCTATCTATCTATCCCATATCTATCTATCCCATATCTATCTATCCCATATCTATCTATCCCATATCTATCTATCCCATATCTATCTATCCCATATCTATCTATCTATCTATCTATCTATCTATCTATCTATCTATCTATCTATCTATCTATCTATCTATCTATCTATCTATCTATCTATCTATCTATCTATCTATCATCTACCTACCTACATATCTATCTATCTATCTATCTATCTATCTATCTATCTATCTATCTATCTATCTATCTATCTATCTATCTATCTATCTATCTATCCATCATCTGTCTTAAACACACTCATAGGCCTCATGCGCATGGCCGTGCTCGTAATCACGGCCCCTATTGTGGGCACGGCCGCTGACGGTTTGTGGCATGGGAGCACGGCCCATAAAACACGAAAAGTAGGACATGCTCCATAATTTCCAGCACAGTTCTACGTCACGGACACCTACGCAGGGGCGTAGCTAAAGGCTCATGGGCCCTGGTGCAATAAATCAGCTTGGGCCCCCTACCCCTCCCCAACACCACCATCACCAGACCCCTGTGCGCGCCTATGCCCAGCCGCCTTGCCCAACAGCAACCATGGATACCCCCACACAGTATAATAACCCCCATAGCTGCCTCCACACAATATAATGCCCCCATAGCTGCTCCTCAACAGTATAATACCCCCCATAGCTGCCCCCATATAGTATAATGCCCCCCATATCAGCCCTACATACAGTATAATGCCCCCATATCAGCCCCCATACAATATAATGCCCCCATATAGTATAATGCCCCATACTGTTTAATGCCCCCCCCTGATATCAGCCCCCCATACAGTATAATGCCCCCCTCATATCAGCCCCCCATACAGTATAATGCCCCCCTCATATCAGCTCCCCCATACAGTATAATTCCCACATGTGCATAATAGAAAAATAATAAAATTACTCACCTATCCCAGTTCCCACGCTGGGTGGAGGATCCTTCTCCTCCTTTGCCCTTTGATATAAGTGACTCGGCGTAGACTGGCGCGATGATGTCACTACATGTCGAGACGCTCATGGCTCAGGGCTCAGTGGGTGGTCGAGGAAGGAGCCGTCAGCTCCCTGCTCCAGCATTATATTCAACAGGAACCAGGACCTCGGTGAGTGATTCGCGACCCCCCACAGTTTGTAGTGTCTTGTATTGTGCAGTTTGTGGTGGAGAGAGGAGGGGGGGCTGTAATTTAACGGCCCCCCCCTCTCTCCACCGCAAACACAGACAGCACAATACACTACATTACGGGCCCCTCTGCAGCTCACCAGGAGTCTTCCAGGATCTTCCGCACCGGCTCTTCCAAGCTGGCTGAAACGCTCCTCACATGACATCACGGTCACATGGTACACTGAGTAGACCATCTGTCCGTGCCGTCTAAGGAGCCCGGCCCGTAACCAGGAAGTTTCGGCATCGCGAGAACGTATTAAATTATTAGCGCGCTGTGTGGCAACGGGGCCCTGTGGACCCCCCAGGCTCAGGGGCCTGGTCGCAACTGCGACCGCTGCGACCCCTATAGCTACGCCATTGGCGATACGGAAAGGTGTCTGAGCCCAATAGAATCAAACGGGTCTGCAATTACGGAGATTTTTTATGGTCGTGTGCATGGGGCCATGGAACATACAACTAAAATGCACTGAAACCTGAAAGTGAATATGAAATTCGAGAAGCGATGAGACAGTAACCAACAGATGGCTGCAGAATAGCTGAGTATCTTTAGGCTGTTCCATCATGAATATGCACAAGTGTCTTCAGGCGCTCTACAGCGTATATATAAAGTCTCCCCCAGTGTGTGAACCGGTACGTAGAGAACCTAATAAAAAAAAGGAAACATGTCCTCCGGGAATCCACCTTACAGAGCGCGGAATCCGACAAGGGGCGTCTTATGGAATTGTAAAAGTAACTGTAAACCTTGTGCCAGCGTGAGCAGGCAAAGCGCCCGCAGGGAGAGACCGCGGCCGCCACATCGTATCCCTCACGCTATATAACCACCTTAATGGAAACAATAAGTCTGAATCACACGGATAAAACTTAGGTTGCAAGTTAGTGGAAAGTGTGGAGAGGATGAAAGTAAAGACGCCTCATATATAAGACCCCCACCCCGGAGCTTTTCATGACTGTAAAGTTCACACGTAGCGTAAACACTGCAGATTTTCCGCAACTGATTTAGTTGCAGAAAATCCGCAGCATATTGCAGTAGCAGCAGAGTGGATGAGATTTGAACAAATCCCCTCCACACACTGCGTAAATGATGAGCGGAAAAAACGGTCAAATTTACCTGCGGGGCGTTTTTTTAATCCGCAGCGTCAATTGTATTCGCGTAATCGCTGCTTTTTTGTTGTGGGTTTTCTCCATTGAATTCAATGGGGAGGTAAAGCCGGCAACAAATAGCAGATGTTGCGATTTTTGCAGTGGAAAAGCTGCAATTCCACCGCAAAAATGGCAACAAAAAAATCTTATACTTACCCAGAATTTTGTGCTTCTTCGTCCAAGTATGTACTTTTATGCAGCGTATCCTCTCTGTGTGAACATAGCCCTAGTATATGATGACAGGTGTAAAGGTGTTGGTCTCGCCTGTGCTCAGTAAATCCATCACTTCTTACTGCCGTCTGCACCTCTTACAATTGGAAAGTAGCCCCCCTATCCCTGCCAGGAGGAGGAGGTACTAGCACGTATGGTGCTGATTCATTTCTTAATACAACTTTTTTAGAAGATGAAACATTTTTCTGATACAGAGCTCCAAATCCCCTGCATAGACATAGAAATACATGATAAAATCCTGACTGTCTGCAGCCACCACTAGGGGGAGCTCACTGCAAACCGGTTACACATAGAATTCAATAATATTACAGTAAGCTCAGTAGCTCCCCCTAGTGGTGGCAGCAGGTAGACGGAATTTGATCAATTATGTCTATGCAGGGGATTTACTTTAACTGCCTCCCGACCGCCCATGGTATTTATACGGCTGGCAGTCCAAGTCCTTAAAACCCGCCCAATAGTATATCTATGGTGCAGGCTTTAGCTGGCTGCACGAACGATCAGGCAGCTAAATGTCAGGTACCTGGCAGTCAGAGACTTCTCCCTGGCTTGCTACACTATTCTGACTTTCAAATGAACTCCTTCACGTACCAAGACGTACCGGTACGTCCTGGTGCAGGGGGAGAAGTATGGAGCACGCTCACGCACTGAGCACGCTCCATAAGCTGCGGGTGTCAGCTGTGGTTTACAACCGGCACCCGGGTCTAACGGCTAGGAACAGCGATCGTGATGTTCTTGGCCGTTTAACCCCTTAAATGCTGTGGTCAATCGTGACCGCCGCATCTGAGGCGTTAGAAAGAGGGGCCGCCCTCCTCCGACAGCTCATCGCCCCCCCCGCAACGAGATCGTTGGGTGATAATGGTTGTCATGGCAGCCCAGGGGCCTAATGAAGGCCCCCAGGACTGCCTTCACTCTGCCTGAACTATTAAAATATAGCGTTATTTAATGTGCACGGTGAACGCCGTAAAAAATGTTTCAAATCACTCTTTTTTGGTCAAATAAGTTCCCCCAAAAGTGATCTAAAGTCGTGTGTACCAGTAAAAACTACACCTCGGCCCACAAAAAATAAGCCCTCACACCGCTCAATGCACGGCAAAATAAAAAAGTTCTGTCTCTCAGAATGCGGTGAAACAAAACAATTTTTTTTAACAAAAAGTTTGTTTTTTTAAAAGTAGTAAAATATAAAAAAAATCAATATAAATTTGATATCACCGTAATCGTATTGAGCCACAGAATAAAGTTAGTTTGTTGTTTTCACCGCATGGTGAAATCCGTAAAAACGAAACCCAAAAAACAATGGAGGAATCGCAGTTTTTTTCCAATTTCAGCCCACAAATAATTTTTCAGCTTCCCAGTACATAATATGTTACTTTAGATTGTGCCATTAGAAAACTCCTCCCGCAAAAATATAAGCCCTCACACCGCTCTACTGACGGAAAAATAAAGGAGTCTTGGAAAGCGGGGAGTAAAAAACTAAAATTAAAAATCAAAAAATGGCTCAGACCTTAACCCCTTAGTGACCAGCCCATTTTAGGCCTTAATGACCAAGCTATTTTATTCGTTTTTCTATAGTCGCATTCAAAGAGCTATAACGTTCTTATTTTTTCGTCTACATAGCTGTATGAGGACTTGTTTTTTGCGAGATTAGTTGTGCTTTTTAATGGCACCATTTTTGGGTGCATATAATTTTTATATTAACTTTTATTAACCTTTTTGGGGGGGATTATAAAAAAAACCTGAAATTCCGCCATTGTTCTATGCGTTTTTAAATTGACGCCGTTCACTGTGCGACGTAATTAACATGTTACCTTTATTCTATGGGTCGGTACGATTACGGCGATACCACATGTGTAGAGGTTTTTTTATGTTTTACGACTTTTGCACAATAAAAACTCTTTTGAACAAAAATTATTTGCTTTTGCATCGTCGCTTTCCAAGAGCCGTAATTTTTTTATTTTTCCATCAATGTAGTGATTTTTTGGGCTTGTTTTCTGCGGGACAAGACGTAGTTTTGAATGGTACTGTTTTGGGGTGCATGGGACTTAATGATTGATTTTTATTATGACTTTTTTGGGGAGCAATGGAAAAAAATTGCAATTTCGCCATAGTTTTTGGCGTTTTTTTTTTTTACGGTGTTCACTTTGCGGTTTAAATTACATATTAACTTTATTAATGGAGTCATTACGGTCGCGGCGATACCACATATGTGTACTTTTTTTTTTTTTTACACTTTTACTAAATAAAACCACTTTTTATGGAAAAAAATGGTTTTATTTATTTTTTTACTGTACTTTTTATTAATAATCTTTATTTCACTTTGATGACTGATTTTATTAGTCCCACTAGGGGACTTTACTGTGCGATATTCCGATCGCTGCTATAATGCTTTGGTATACTTCGTATACCAGAGCATTATTGCCTGTCAGTGTAAATCTGACAGGCAATCTGTTAGGACGTGCCTCCGGCGCGTCCTAACAGGAATATGTCCAGGGCAGACCTGGGGGCTTTTATCAAGCCCCCGGCTGCCATGACACCCCATCGGAGACCCGCGATTTCATTCGCGGGCCGCCGATGGGTGACAGAGGGAGCGCACTCCCTCTGTAAACAAAGTTAAATGCCGCGGTCGCTATTGACGGCGGCATTTAACGGGTTAAACGGCCGCGATCGAAGTAAACTTCGATCGCGGGCGTTGGAGCAGGAGCTCAGCTGTCATCAGACAGCAGAGCCCCGGCTCCTGCCTGCACGGGAGACCCGTGCAGGACTTAGACTAGGCTGACGTGAAAAGGCGTCAGCCTAGCCTAAAGCCCATTAGTGACCGACGTAAAAAGGCGTATTAGTGGTCACTAAGGGGTTAAGGGGTTAAAGTTAAACCTGAAGTAAAAGAACTAAGGCCCCATTCACAGGAACGTAAAAACGCCCGTAATCACGTAATTACGGGCCCATAGACTTCTATTGGCCACAGGTACCTCCCTGTATGCTAACGGGAAGGTGCCCGTGCCGTTGAAAAATATAGAACATGTCCTATTTCAGACCGTAATTACGGCACCGGCAGCCCATAGAAGTCAATGGGGCTCCCGTAATTACGGGTGACTACGTGTGTGCACCTGTAATTACCGAAGCGTTGCTAGGAGACGTCAGTAAATAGTCACTGTCCAGGGTGCTGAAAGAGTTAAGCGATCGGCAGTAACTGTTTCTGCACCCTGGACAGTGACTACCGATACAGCAACCTGTAAAAAAAATAGAAGTTCATACTTACCGAGAACTCCCTGCTTCTTCCTCCAGTCCGGCCTCCCAGGATGACGTTTCAGTCTAAGTGACGGCTCACAGGCCAATCACAGGCTGCAGCCAATCACAGGCCAATCACAGGCTGCAGCGGTCACATGGACTGCCGCATCATCCAGGGAGGTCGGGCTGGATGTCGAAAGAGGGACGCGTCACCAAGACAACGGCCGGGTAAGTATGAAATTATTTTACTTTTACTGCGGAAAGGGCTGTCCCTTCTCTCTATCCTGCACTGATACAGAGAAGGGGCTGCCGATTACTGCAGTGCAATTTTGCAGCAAAAACGTGCCCGTAAATACGGGGGGAATACGGGTGACCAAGGACCCGTATTTACGCCAGTATTTACGGGAGGAAAAAAATACGTTCGTGTGCATGAGGCCTTAGTCTAAGTTTACATTTGAGCTGTGGCTCAGCACTCTGCCAGATCCGTAATTTGGTGGATACCACCAGCGCCTGATTTGACTTATAATGGGTTTCTGGCGTGGTGTCCATCTAATACAGTCTCCGAAGCAGATGTGAGCAGAGCCTAAAAAAAAAACATGCAATAAGGAGGTTCCCTTTAAGGCTGATGACAGATCCATGCTGATGATGGATCTTCAAGTCAAAAGTGGAAGATGTGAAATTCCAAAGGCATAATAAATGGAGCTTCGTCCTGCTGGGGGGGATCTGGTTATCATCCTGGAAATTTCAGTCTATGTTGTTTCCTTATCTCTAGTAACAAAGTTGCTCCAATCCAAAACTTCGCAAAGATTCAATGTAGGAATTGATTTTAATTCTTCAATCTCAGACAATTCAATTGTCATTGAGCCCCCCGTGAAGCCCCTGATTAACAAGACCCCAGAGCTCCATACATGTATCTATCACAGGTGCACGATTCTCATTATGCTCCAGTTAATTAACAGAACTCGTAAAAAATGGAACAATTTCTATTTCCATAAAAAAAAAAAAATGAAACTGTCAAGAGCTTCTTGCATAAAACCCGAAGACAAGAAGACGAGATTGTGCGTCCTTTCCAAGGATAACAGGGGAAGCCCACATGCATTTCAAATCTGCATAATCAAGTTCTCAACATAGACTCAAGCAGCAAGACACAAAGTAACAAAAATACAGAAAAAAGAAAAAAAAATTTAGATTTTTTTTTTTCTGCTTTATTTCCCTTTAGATCCTACATAAAAAAAATTTATGTTCATTTAATTGTTGTTTTTCAAAATGTAAAAGGTCTCCCCGCGTCTGGGGGTCCGTCACATGCTTCCGAAAAAACTGTTAATATTAAACGCTCGTCAGCAGGATTATGTGAAGGGATATGGCGGGCATACTGTGAGCCTGGTACGGCGGCAGCAGGCTTATCCTTCCATCTGCCGGTGACAGCAGCCGCGTGTTTGCTCGCTTCCTCAGCGTCCCCCTGGATTTTCCTGGGAAGTTGGAGATATTCGGATTGGAAGAGATAACACTAGCGGAGCAGCGGGCGATTTGCATTCATACGGAAGCAGATAAATAGAAATCAGCAACATGAACGGGGATCAGTAACTGTATGAAAATGTCAATCATCCGCTATGGTACGCGCTGGTTAATGGGGAAAGCAATTATCCTTTTACCTTTGGGTTAAGCTTATCTCCAAAAAGTATTTGCCCCCCTCTAATATTTAAATTCTATCTATAGTTACAAAAGAAAAAAAAAAAGAAAACAAAATAAACAATCCCTCCTCAGGCAGCTGTCGATGTGGATTATGTAGTGTAGCGGACATTTTTTGTGTGTATTCTACAGATTTTTTTCCCCTGCCCTCTGCTGGCTTCTACATTGTCCCTCTCCAAGCCTGATGAGTAGGCGGGCTCTACCTGTTGTGATGTCAGAGTTCTGAACCAATCACATGTCTCCCTCTGCTGCTTTCCCTCCCTCTCTGTCAGGCTGAGAATCTGCAGCTGCATCCCCCTCCTCTCCCTTCCATCCTGTCTGCTAATTACTGTATTTCTCTAGATGGATTTTTTTTTTTTTTTTTTTTAGGACTGAGAAGGTTTGTGAACATTAACAGAGATCCTTCAGGCAGAGAAAAGAACTACAGACTGCTTTGAGCAGGGAAGGATTTAGGGGGGGGGGGCTTATGGGGCAATCGGCCCCCAAACCACAGTACTGTTTTATTTTTTTTAGTTGGATATTATATACTTGATTTATCCAATAGATAATCACTTACTCTCCTCGCACCTGGGACCTGGCGGCATCCGGAGGACCCGAGAGTGAAGAGAGGCAAGTAAAGAAAGGCGTCTTGTCTGGGCTCTGAATTTATTAAGAGGTGTGGTCTAGGGTCTTAATACATTTTAAGGTCTTGTCTGGGGTCTGTACTAAATCTTGTAGTCCGTTCTGGGGTATGAATTATTTAAGGGGTCTGGTTTGTGGTCTGAAATAGTTTTGGTGTCTGGTCTGAGGTCAGGACTTTGGGGTCTATTCTGGGGTTTGAATACATTTTGAGGTCTTTTTAATGTGCAAAGGGAAGCAGGACATTTGGAGCTCTACAGCATGTGTGAAAACCGGAGCCCCGACCACTATAATAAACTTTAAGGCCCTGTTCACACAGAGTTTTTTGTAGGCAGAAAAAAAAATCTGCCTCAAAAATCCTTCACGCTTTTTTTCTGTGTTTTTTGCCCATGACCGTTGAATCTACTGCAAGAACCGCGGGAAAAAATGAACATTTTGTCGGCCTCCCATTGATTTCAATAGGAGGTTAGAGGCGGAAACCCCTCAAAGAAAGAGCATGCTGCTTTTTTTTCTGCGAGCGAGTCAAAGGCCGCCTGGGAAAAAACCCGCCTCTGTCTTCCATTAAAATAAATGGGAGGTGGTTTGAGCTGTTTTTTGGCGCTGATTCGATGCGGTTTCCATGTGAAAATAAGCACCAAAAAACGGTGTGAACTGACGCTTACTGACTTTAATTAAAAAAGTAGTACATTTGTTGGAGCTCTCAGTGGGGGGTGGGGCTCGGTCTAAATTTTGCTATGGGGCCCGATGATTTCTATATAAGCCCCTGGTGGCCGTGCCTAGTAATGAACTTGATTCGGAGGAGAGTTGGATTTTCTGCCAGTAAAATATATAATAAGATTATTATAAGACAGAAACATAGAGAGCAATAAGAGAACACGTCCGGTGCTCCGAACCTCAGTTCTGTCCTTTGTCTAAAGAGCTTGCAATCAAACCCTATTGCCCCAGACTCATGATGTGACAGAGAGATTGCGGCCAATGTCACAGCTCGGCTTTCTGTGCAGAATGAAGCCCATGTCATGTCGAGACATTTTCATGTAAAGCTTCTTCTCAGACAGCAGATGTTCCCGGGCGCTGCGGCAGCGGAGACAATGTGAGATGTCAGGCGGGATCGCTGTTTTCCCCAGACTTAGATTTCACACTGAGGTCGCTCTAGATTCAGCACAACGAGGACGATGAACATTTAGAAGGAAAAAAAAAAGAAGAACTTTCTCCCTGAAGACACCAAAGTAACAACATAACGAAGCGTTTCTCAAAGACTCAGAGTTGGTGTCATCAAATTCTCCAAACCAAATAGGAACAAAGTGTCAAGTCTGGAGGAGAATTCCAAGGTCTTTAAAGGGAATGTGTCGCTAGAAATTATTATTATTTTTTTTTAGTTAAACAATTATTATTTGAGTGATTACACATTGTTTTAATTTTTTCACAAGTCAGGAAATATTATAAATTAGATTCTGATTTATAACATTTCCATGTGCTGGCCACTAGAGGGGGCAGTTCCCAAAATTGCAGCATGGTCACTGAGGTAAAGCAACCTCATTGATTTATGCTGCAAATTTGGGGTGGACACACTCTCTCTAGTGTCCTCACACAATCCCCCCTCCCTTATTCTGGCTAGTGCCAGGAGAAGGAGGGGGTTGAATCTTCAAACCTCCTACACTGTGTGCCGCCATTTTCTGAGCAACTGCACAGTGTAGGAGGATTAGATACAGGGCTCAGCAGACAGTATAACACGAACATACAGGAACATAATACACACATCACATACAAGAACATAAATTACCTTCTCCTGCCGCTGCCGCCTCCGCTCCTATTCCTTGTGCCTTTGGTTCGTTGAACATATGACCGGAAGCCGCGGCCGGAAGTCGTCATCTGACTGTCTGGCAGCAGCTTCCGGTCCACATGAAAATGGTGCCGGATTTCGCTCTGCGAACGAGCTTCGTTTTGGTCTGTGTGGGAGCGGCGCATGCGTACGCTTCTGAGAATGGAACGGCTCCCGTTCGCATTCTCTATGGGGTTGTATGTGCCGTATTCCATCTCTGTATGTGTCGTTAATCAACACATACAGAGATGAAAAAAATGGCAGCCCCCATAGAGAAGTAAAAGTAAGAACAATGTAAAAAGTAGAACACGAGAACACAAATAAAGAAAATTTATGTTATTATCATATTAAAAGCAATATGATAGAAAAAAAAACCTCATGACACCTTCCCTTTAAGGAATTTGTCTAGAAGTTGACATTGCCGTCCGGACCAAGATGGATGTACAGATGTAGCCAAGTTTATCTTGACTCTGATAACTTGCTGCAGCGTGATATCACAACAAAAGCCATTAAAAAGGTCAAGTTAAAGTTTCTTGTCACTGAGCATTTAATGCTTTATGAGTCAAGATAAGGATGGCTACATCTGTACGGAGTAGACATTATCCAGACTGTAGGGGGCAGTATGTTCTTTTCTGTTCCTCATGACTGCGCCCCAGTGCACAAGGTCCATAGAGACATGACTGGCTGGTTGGTTGGTTGGTTGGTCGGTCATTTGTTGGTCGGTTGGTTGGTTGGGGTAGTTTGGTGAAGAAAAACTTGAGCGCCACACATAGTCCTGAACTCAACACCATCCAACACCTTTGGGATGAACAAGAACGGAGATTGGGAGGCCGGCCCCCTCCCCCAACATCAATGTCTGACCTCAAAAATGATCTTCTGGATGAATGGGCAAAAATTCCCACAGACCCCACAAAATCTTGTAAAAAGTCCCCAGAAGAGAGGAAGATATTTTTCTGCAAAGGGAGAACCAACTTCATATTAATGTCTATGGATTTACAAAGGGGCGACATAAAAGCTCCTGCAGGTGCAATGTGGAGGTGTCCCAATACTTTTCTCCATATAGTTTACAAAAAGCTTACACTTCTCCCACTAGAAGGATTGTTACAATTGTATCCAGACTCGACCATCCTCTGTGAGATCCACAGCTAGGACTCCAGACTGATACATTTTACCTGCACTGATACACTGTAACAAAACCTTAGATATGAGGTGTATAGGTCTCTACAGCTTTACAGCCTCTGCATGTATTCAATAATCTCCCCATTGACTGACAGCAAGCGGAGACTTTAAAAACAGAGACAAATTGATGCATAAAATCTATTAGAAAGTTGCAGAACTTTTCATTACACAATGTTTAAGATTTATCTAGTAAGTCTAGACCGGCCCTTTAAGTGCTGCTGGTAGTCAAGATGTTTTGTCTCTCTGTTATCTACCGGCATTAGTCTGAGATTTTGTCTTTCTTTATGACTGATAAAGAATTCTTCCCTCTATAATAACATCATTTCATCTTTATAATGGCCCTGATGATGGTGACGTTACATCTGCAGATCATCCACATTCACTAAGACGTGGAACAAACTATAGAAGATTAAAATTCTTTAATATTTCATTCCGGCTAAAAGGGAAAGTCTTAATGGAGCTTCCGCTGTCTTATCAATGTGGCTTCAATATTCTGCAGCATCTCCTGAGCAAGAGTAACATTATAGATGAGACACAAGAAGCTGCTGTGAAATAGACACAAGCATAAAAGAAAGTTTATCTGGATGAAGCGAATGGATAAGTAGAGAGAAAAAAATTTCTGTAATTCAATGGAAATAGAGTGGGAATACTACCCATATCTGGCTATTAATGACAAAATTTAATTTAACTACTATAATACTGCCCCCTATATACAAGAATATAACTACTATAATACTGCCTCCTATATACAAGAATATAACTACTATAATACTGCTCCTATATACAAGAATATAACTACTATAATACTGCCCCCTATATACAAGAATATAACTACTATAATACTGCTCATATATACAAGAATATAACTACTATAATACTGCCCCTATATACAAGAATATAACTACTATAATACTGCCCCTATATACAAGAATATAACTACTATAATACTGCCCCTATGTACAAGCATATAACTACTATAATACTGCCCCCTATATACAAGAATATAACTACTATAATACTGCTGCTATATACAAGAATATAACTACTATTATACTGTCCCCTATATACAAGAATATAACTACTATAATACTGCCCCCTATATACAAGAATATAACTACTATAATACTGCTCCTATATACAAGAATATAACTACTATAATACTGCTCCTATATACAAGAATATAACTACTATAATACTGCCCTCTATATACAAGAATATAACTACTATTATACTGCCCCCTATATACAAGAATATAACTACTATAATACTGTCCCCTATATACAAGAATATAACTACTATTATACTGTCCCCTATATACAAGAATATAACTACTATAATACTGCCCCCTATATACAAGAATATAACTACTATAATACTGCTCCTATATACAAGAATATAACTACTATAATACTGCCCCCTATATACAAGACTATAATACTGCTCCTATATACAAGAATATAACTACTATAATACTGCTCCTATATACAAGAATATAACTACTATAATACTGCTCCTATATACAAGAATATAACTACTATAATACTGCTCCTACATACAAGAATATAACTACTATAATACTGCTCCTATATACAAGAATATAACTACCATAATACTGCCCCCTATATACAAGAATATAACTACTATAATACTGCCACAATATACAAGAATATAACTACTATAATACTGCTCCCTATATACAAGAATATAACTACTATAATACTGCTCCTATATACAAGAATATAACTACTATAATACTGTCCCCTATGTACAAGAATATAACTACTATAATACTGTCCCTATGTACAAGACTATAACTACTATAATACTGCCCCCTATATACAAGAATATAACTATTATAATACTGCCCCTATATGCAAGAATATAACTACTATAATACTGCCCCCTATATACAAGAGTATAACTACTATTATACTTCCCCTATATACAAGAATATAGCTACTATAATACTGCCCCCTATATACAAGAATATAGCTACTATAATACTGCCCCCTATATACAATAATATAACTACTATAATACTGCCCTATATACAAGAATATAACTACTATAATTCCGCCTCTATATACTAGAAAATAACTACTATAATACTGCTCCTATATACAAGAATATAACTACTATAATACTGCCCCCTATATACAAGAATATAACTACTATAATAATGCTCCTATATACAAGTATATAACTACTATAATACTGCCTCCTATATACAAGAATATAACTACTATAATACCGCCTCTATATACTAGAATATAACTACTATAATACTGCTCCTATATACAAGAATATAACTACTATAGTACTGCCTCTATATACAAAATATAACTACTATAATACTGCCCCCTATATACAAGAATATAACTACTATAAGGGCATGACCACACATGGCGGAATTCCTCCGCAACTGTCCGCATCAATGCCGCACCTAATCCGGGTTGCGGATTACGGCTGCGGATCTGCACAAAATGTGCAGAAAATTGATGCGGACTAGCTGCTGCGGACTGCGGGAAAAGTGCTTCCCTTCTCCCTATCAGTGCAGGATAGAGAGAAGGGACAGCACTTTCCCTAGTGAAAGTAAAAGAAATTCATACTTACCGGCCGTTGTCTTGGTGACGCGTCCCTCCTTCGGCATCCAGCCCGACCTCCCTGGATGACGCGCCAGTCCATGTGACCGCTGCAGCCTGTGCTTGGCCTGTGATTGGCTGCAGCCGTCACTTACACTGAAACGTCATCCTGGGAGGCCGGACTGGAGACAGAAACAGGGAGTTCTCGGTAAGTACGAACTTCATTTTTTTTTACAGATACATGTATATTGGGATCGGTAGTCACTGTCCAGGGGGCAGAAACAGTTACTGCCGATCGCTTAACTCTTTCAGCACCCTGGACAGTGACTATTTACTGACGTCTCCTAGCAACGCTCCCGTCATTACGGGAGCCCCATTGACTTCCTCAGTCTGGCTGTAGACCTAGAAATACATAGGTCCAGCCAGAATGAAGAAATGTCAAGTTAAAAAAGCAAGACGCATCCGCAGCACACATGACATGTGCATGACAGCTGCGGACTTCATTGCGGAACTTTGAATCTCCATTGAAGTCAATGGAGAAATTCCGCCATGAGTCCGCCACTGCTCCGCAACAGACAGAGCATGCTGCGGACACCAAATTCCGCTCCGCAGCCTATGCTCCGCAGCGGAATTGTACGCCTCGTCTAAACGAACACTTCTAAATAGAAGTGGAAGTCAATGGAGAAACGGCTCCGCTGCGGATTAACGCTGCGGAGTGTCCGCAGCGGAATTTAAGTGAAATTCCGCCATGTGTGAACCCGCCCTAATACTGCTCCTATATACAAGAATATAACTACTATAATACTGCCTCCTATATACAAGAATATAACTACTATAATACTGCCCCTATATACAAGAATATAACTACTATAATACTGCCCCCTATATACAAGAATATAACTACTATAACACTGCCCCCTATATACCAGAATATAACTACTATAATACTGCCCCTTTATACAAGAATATAACTACTATAATACTGTTCCTATATACAAGAATATAACTACTATATTACTGCTCCTATATACAAGAATATAACTACTATAATACTGCTACTATATACAAGAATATTACTACTATAATACTGCCCCTATATACAAGTATATAACTACTATAATACTGCCCCCTATATACAAGAATGTAACTACTATAATACTGCTACTATATACAGGAATATTACTACTATAATACTGCTCCTATATACAAGAATATAACTACTATAATACTGCTCCTATATGCAAGAATATAACTACTATAATACTGCTACTATATACAGGAATATAACTACTATAATACTGCCTCTATATACAAGAATAGAAGTACTATAATACTGCCCCTATATACAAGAATATAACTACTATAATACTGCTCCTATATACAAGAATATAACTACTATAATACTGCTCCTATATACAAGAATATAACTACTATAATACTGCCCCTATATTCAAGAATGTAACTACTATAATACTGCTACTATATACAAGAATGTAACTACTATAATACTGCTACTATATACAGGAATATTACTATTATAATACTGCTCCTATATACAAGAATATAACTACTATAATACTGCTCCTATATACAGGAATATTACTACTATAATACTGCTCCTATATACAAGTATATAACTACTATAATACTGCTCCTATATGCAAGAATATAACTACTATAATACTGCTACTATATACAGGAATATAACTACTATAATACTGCTCATATATACAAGAATATAACTACTATAATACTGCCCCCTATATATAAGAATATAACTACTATAATACTGCTCCTATATACAAGAATGTAACTACTATAATACTGCTACTATATACAGGAATATTACTACTATAATACTGCTCCTATATACAAGAATATAACTACTATAATACTGCTCCTGTATGCAAGAATATAACTACTATAATACTGCTACTATATACAGGACTATAACTACTATAATACTGCTCCTATATACAAGAATATAACTACTATAATACTGCTCCTATATACAAGAATATAACTACTATAATACTGCCCCTATATACAAGAATGTAACTACTATAATACTGCTACTATATACAATAATGTAACTACTATAATACTGCTACTATATACCGGAATATTACTACTATAATACTGCTCCTATATACAAGAATATAACTACTATAATACTGCTCCTATATACAAGAATATAACTACTATAATACTGCTCCTATATACAAGAATGTAACTACTATAATACTGCTACTATATACAGGAATATTACTACTATAATACTGCTCCTATATACAAGAATATAACTACTATAATACTGCTCCTATATGCAAGAATATAACTACTATAATACTGCTACTATATACAGGAATATAACTACTATAATACTGCTCCTATATACAAGAATATAACTACTATAATACTGCCCCCTATATATAAGAATATAACTACTATAATACTGCCTCTATATACAAGAATATAACTACTATAATACTGCCTCTATATACAAGAATATAACTACTATAATACTGCCCCTATATACAAGAATATAACTACTATAATACTGCCTCCTATATACAAGAATATAACTACTATAATACTGCCGCCTATATACAAGAATATAACTACTATAATACTGCCTCTATATACAAGAATAGAAGTACTATAATACTGCCCCTATATACAAGAATATAACTACTATAATACTGCCCCTATATACAAGAACATAACTACTATAATACTGCCTCCTATATACAAGAATATAACTACTATAATACTGCCGCCTATATACAAGAATATAACTACTATAATACTGCCTCTATATACAAGAATAGAAGTACTATAATACTGCCCCTATATACAAGAATATAACTACTATAATACTGCCGCCTATATACAAGAAGATAACTACTATAATACTGCCCCCTATATACAAGAATATAACTACTATAATACTGCCGCCTATGTACAAGAATATAACTACTATATTACTGCCCCTATATACAAGAATATAACTACTATAATATTGTATCCTATATATAAGAATATAACTATTATAATACTGCCCCCTATGTACAAAAATGACATACATTTGTCTTGCACAGCCCACTGCATACATGTTCTTTAGCTCTGCTATATGACATGTCCTACAACCCCTAGTGCTGAGGGTTTTACATACACTTTTACCTTAGTTTTTAGTTGATGACTGGAGTTCCACTCTTACTTGTGATGTTGGTTGTTACTATATACATTATTTATTGTCTTTTTATTGGGTAATATCTTCTCTGTTCGGTTTCAGAACTGCAGTAAATACAAATCCTTCTCAGCTAATTCTGTAAACGGTAAGACATGATGGTATTGTAGGTTAATATTTAATGTACAAGATGAGATGTATGGAAGTGATAGCTCCGTTTTTCCTGGGCCGGGCATATTGTATAAATGCTATAAGATTTTTTATTTTCTAAATTGTATTTTTTTTTTGCTGCAGAATCGCTGAAGTAACATCCGGTATTTGTTGTGGGTTTTACCTCCCATTGAATTCAATGTGAAAAACTCCCAACAAAAAAGCAGTGATAACGCAAATACAGTTGACATCTATCTTTTGTGCGAGTGTCCCTGGGTCTGTCAAGATAGTGCCCCCTAGTGGTGAAGTGTATGTAGCTATGCTCTACCTATACACATGGATGTGACTGGAGATGAAAGATGACATCTCTTGAAAGGTGATGTCATGAAGTCTTAGTGAGGTCACACACATGTCGCCTCTTCTGGGCTGGATAACATCCCTGAACAGTTATCAGTGAGGGGTGGAGGCCCCAGGGCACGTGCCCCATGTACCCACCCTGATCACATCATATGGTTTATCATTGTTATCCACATTCAGACCTGGCTGCTATCAGGACCCTATGGCTACTGATGGGAGAGGAATAAGCAGGACATTGTGTATAATGCACAGACTCTCGTAATAAGTAAATATTAATCTCGAAGGGAATGCGGCGGCTGAATTCGAGGTTACCTGGAAAATACAATGTTACACAAGATCAACCAGAATATTACATTTAAGGAATAAATAATTGAGATCTAACTAAGAGCATTTCACAGCAAATCAATAGTTTTCTGAAATATACCACAGAAGGGAAAAAAAAACGGTTTCTGGATGAATGTGGTTATCATTATTTCTCGTATCTATCATCTATCTATCTATCTATCTATCTATCTATCTATCTATCTATCTATCTATCTATCTATCTATCTATCTATCTATCTATCTATCTATCTATCTATCTATCTATCCCAGCACTCAGGTGAGCTATGCTGTCAATGGAATAGCTAATCCAACACCCATGTGGTCAAGGAGGACACAGAACCACAGAGACTCTTTAGCAGTGTAAAAAAGTTGCTGTCGATTTATTCAGACAGGTACATAAAAAAGTGCGTACAGAGCTGCAACGTTTCGGTAGGCAAGCCCAACTTTGTCAATCATGCAAGTGATTGTACATTGTGGCTATATATACCCCACCCCTTACATCCAGCAATCACAACACATGTGCAAATGAGTCACCATTACTATCTTATCAACCCCAGAAAACATCCCATCCACTGCTGTAAACATCCCACCCTCTGGTGTAAACATTCCATCCTCTGATGTAAGCAGCCCATCCACTGGTGTAAACATCCCATCCACAGATGTAAACATCCGACCCTCCGGTGTAAACATTCCATCCTCTGATGTAAACATCCCACCCTCAGGTGTAAACATTCCATCCTCTGATGTAAACATCCCACCCTCAGGTGTAAACATTCCATCCTCTGATGTAAACATCCCATCCACTGGTGTTAACATTACATCCACCGGTGTAAACATACCACCCTCTGGTGTAAACATCCCATCCACTGGTGTAAACATCCTACCCTCTGGTGTAAACATTCCCATCCACTGGTGTAAACATCTTATCCACTGGTGTCTACATCCCATCCACTGGTGTCTGCTTCTCCCAAGCTCCACATTTATTCACTTCTATCACATATATAATAGACAATAGTGAATATTGGGCGTCTATAATCTAGAGCAATAATCTATTATTGCGCTGGACCACGTTTGGATTTTTTGTGATGTTATTACCATACCATCATCATGTATTTTGTATTGGTGGAGCGGTGGATGCCTGGTGTGCTGTACCGAGCGGTGGATGTATGGTCGCACATGCGCACTTGAGGTAATCGAACTAGGGAGCTATTACTCCCAGCTCCGTGAGTCTTTAGTGGAACCGGTCTCTATTATGCACAGTTATCCGGCGCAGGAGCACGTGAGGTATTGAAGCCTCTCTAGCTTCTGTATTCCGGACAGGCGCAATGGTATTGTTTAGACGCAAAATAGAAAATATGTCATTTTTTTTATATCATTAGCGGCCATGGATCAGTACACTCAGCGGTTGACACCACTGGATGGGATGAATACACTAGTGGATGAGATGTATACACCAGTGGATGGGATGTTTAAACCAGAGGATGGGATGTTTACACCAGTGGATGGGATGTTTATACCAGTGGATGGGATGAATACACCAGTGGATGGGGTGTTTACACCAGGGGATGGGATGTTTACACCAGGGGATGGGATGTTTACACCAGTGGATGGGATGAATACACCAGTGGATGGGGTGTTTACACCAGGGGATGGGATGTTTACACCAGGGGATGGGATGTTTACACCAGTGGATGGGATCAATACATGTCACGGTCACAGGGTATGTGGACCCACTAGGCCGCTCCGCCGTAGCGGAGTGGCAGCTGACCAGGTCACAGTCTATACAAAATTCTATAGCAGTTTGTAAAACTTGGGTACCTGAACAAGTCCAGACAGTGGCTGCGGCTTCAACACGGATGGAGGTCGGTGCAGCAGGTAGCGCCAGATGTGGCGGGCAGTATCCGATGTGGCAGAAGACACTGAACGTGGCGAAAGACACTGGATGTGGCAGAAGACACTGGACGTGGCAAATGAAAGCAGGTGCAGTAGACACAACTCCAACACTAGCAGGCACAGGAACAAGAACAGCACAGGATACAGGGACAGGTAACAGGGCACGGGTAACAACTGGAATGGGAAACACTAAGGGACCATTTGCAAGACAGACTTGTGATAAACTAACAACACTCAGGCAAGGATCAGAAGGGCTGGGGCCTTCTTATAGACCAGGAAATCATGTGGTTGATAATGATGACTGTTTTACAGGTGCGCGCGCTGGCCTTTTAAGAGCGGGCAAGAGCGTGCGCGTGCAGCCTTCGGGACACAGCAGACTGGAGCGGAAGTGAGCGCTGGCGTCTCCTAGGAAGGAGATGGGGACCAACGCTCACGGATCCATGGCTGCGGGCATCGGGAGGTGAGTAAACCCGACGGCCTGTGGCCATGGACGCCACAATACACCAGTGGATGGGATGTATACACCAGTGGATGGGATGAATACACCAGTGGATGGGATGTATACACCAGTGGATAGGATGAATACACCAGTGCATGGTATGTTTACACCAGTGGATGGGATGTTTACACCAGTGGATAGGATGAATACACCAGTGGATGGGATGTTTACACCAGAGGGTGGGATGTTTACACCAGAGGGTGGGATGTTTACACCAGAGGGTGGGATGTTTACACCAGTGGATGGGATGTTTTCTGGGGTTGCTAAAATTGTAATGGTGACTCATTTGCCCAGTGTTGTGATTGCTGGATGTAAGGGGTGGGGTATATATAGCCACAATGTACAATCACTTGCATGCTTGACAAAGGTGGATTTGCCTACCGAAACGTTGCAGCTCTGTATGCACTTTTTTTTATGTACCTGTCTGAATAAATCGACAGCAACTTTTTTACACTGCTAAAGAGTCTCCGTGGTGCTGTGTCCTCCTTGACCATATATCGATCTATCTAGCACACAAAAAAATGGCGAACACTAATGTCACCTCAGCCACTAAATATAAATAAATATGCATTACTGCTAAATCTACTTACAATAGGGAGGTTCTTAGCGCATATTTTTGATCCAAACATTAAACTTTAAACTTTATCTATCTATCTATCTATCTATCTATCTATCTATCTATCTATCTATCTATCTATCTATCTATCTATCTATCTATCTATCTATCTATCTGTCTGTCTGTCTGTCTGTCTGTCTGTCTGTCTATCTATCTATCTATCTATCTATCTATCTATCTATCTATCTATCTATCTATCTATCTATCTATCTATCTATCTATCTATCTATCTATCTATCTATCTGTCTGTCTGTCTGTCTGTCTGTCTGTCTATCTGTCTATCGATCTATGATCTGCTTTGCCCTGGTTATGATTTCTTGACTGTTGACCTCTATACCGACCTTTGGCTATGCCTGTGAGTTAGTGTCTTGTTTTCCCTAGATCCACTACCTTCGACTTGATCTCTGTCTTCGGCTTCTGGCCCCTGTGGTGGGTTTGCCCGAAATTGGAGACAATTGTGGACCGCGACCTGGGGAATAATATTCATCAAAGGTAATACCTCCTTGAGGGGTTTTAAGGGTGTACACAAGACTTCACAGCCCTGGATAGACTACACCATTCCAATCTTGCTATAGTGGGACTACTACCAGTTAAAAAAAGGAAGGCAAAAAAGCACAGAAGTTATCCATCGATCCGGTCACTATTTTTTTTATTTCAAACTTGAATGATTTCTTATCAAGTAGTCGCCTGCACTAAAATGTTACTGAGGATGGAAAAAAATCATTCGATTTAATGAACTCAGGCAAATATCAAGCGTCATAACAAAAAGTGAAAAAAGTCATGAAGAATAATGATTCGTCAGAGTGATTTTTGTGGGAAAATTAGACACTGGGGGGCAGAAAAATGAATCTCTTTATAGGTATCATGAAGACCCAATGACTCCCTAATGAACGTATATGAGGAGGATGGATATTAAATGCTGAAGTCTGTGATTATTTTCCAGGAAAAACGTAAAATATAAAAATGTAACATAAAAGTACAAGATTTTATCTAAAATAAAATTACAGACACGGTTATTGGTCTCCTGTCAGTGGCGGATTATCATATGGGCGTTTCGGGCGGCCGCCCGGGGCCCGAGGCTTCCAGGGGGCCCATGGCAGCCCGAAACGCACATTATCTCGTAAATCTATTCAGCGCGCTAGCGCTGCTAACGGCCGAAGATGGGGAGGAGCAGGGAATTCGCCGGGATCCAGGGGTAGGACACGCCTCCCTGACAGTGCGGGCCGCCGCCATTGAGTAACAGAACAGCGACGGACGGCTGTTCTGTTACTCCAAAGCAGCAAGAGAAGAGCCGGCGGGCGGTCACCGGCGCTGAGGTCAGTACAGGATTATCCTCCTGCCCAACTGGTTCCCGACCGCTGGCTGTATTTTTACGGCCAGCGGTCAGGGACGGGTGCTTAAAACCCGAGCCATAGACTTTCTACGGCTCGGGTTTTAACTTGCTGCCCGCGCGATCGGGCAGCTGAATGTCGGGTCTCCGGCTGTCAGTGACTGCCGGGGACCCTGAGGAGAAGACAGAAGCAGCTTTCGCTGCTTCTGTCTTCTCCGACAGGAATAGAGACAGCAGCAGCGGCGCTGTCTCTATTCCTCCCGGTGATCATGTGACAGGTCACATGATCGCCGGGTGCCGTTAGTGGCAGACTGTTGCTGGGTCTTACTAGACCCAGCACAGCCCTATTAGTGACAATCGTCACTGTGAGAGGGCTGATTTCCCCTGTAACTGGGGCTGCTGTGCAGCTCCAGTTACAGTGGAAAAACATGGTGTAAAACAAAGAGAAAGTAGATATAAAGTTCCCCAAAGGTCTTTTTTGACCTTTGAGGATCAGAACATAGTAATAAAAAATAGTAAAGTGCAAAAAAAATAAATAATAATAAATACACATAAAATACCCACCCCAAAAAAAACGTTCCCCCCCGCCAATCATTGTTGTAACGCTAGCGCTGACCCAATTACCCTAATATAGACATGTAATATATTAAAATTTACGGTAGACAATGACGATCACAGATAAAAGGTCTATTTTAGGGTAAAACAATGTTATTACCAAAAAAAAATAGCTGAAACGTAAAAAAGCTTCTTTTTTTACTATTATTTTCAAACTTTATGAATAAAAATTCTAAAATGGCAAAAAATGTGTGCATAAAAACGATAAAAAACGAAACCTGCATTGTCTACGGAAAAAACGTCGCAAAAATAACGTCGGTTTTATTTTTTTTTAATAAAAATGTGTGTTTGGTGCAACTTTGTAATTACGTTTTATTAAAAAATATTTTCACTTTTTGAGATACAGCTGCTTTGTATCCTGTATCCGTCAGGTCAGCAGGACTGACGGGATCAGTGAAACGGGCCCTGCGCTAAATTATTATCTTAGATGTGATAGATTTGAGGTGGATCCTGCGTGTCACTGATCCCGTCAGTCCTGCTGACCTGACGGATACAGGATACAAAGCAGCCGTATCTCAAAAAGTAAAAATATTTTTTAATAAAATCAATCAATCACACTGATACACAGACATACTATATATATATATATATATATATATATAATTATAATATAAAGTTTTTAAATGTGTACATAACCTTGTGGCACTATATACAAGGGGGAGCGCTGTGTGGCACTATATACAAGGGGGAGCTCTGTGTGGCACTATATACAAGGGGGAGCGCTGTGTGACACTATATACAAGGGGGAGCGCTGTGAGGCACTATATACAAGGGGGAGCGCTGTGAGGCACTATATACAAGGGTGAGCGCTGTGAGGCACTATATACAAGGGGGAGCGCTGTGAGGCACTATATACAAGGGGGAGCGCTGTGAGGCACTATATACAAGGGGGAGCGCTGTGAGGCACTATATACAAGGGGGAGCGCTGTGAGGCACTATATACAAGGGGGAGCGCTGTGAGGCACTATATACAAGGGGGAGCGCTGTGAGGCAAGGGGGGGCTGTGTAGTGCTATCCACCGTGGTATGTGTGTGGCGCTCTTTATAGGGGGGGCTTTTTGGTGCTATTTACAAGAGGGGGAGGGCTGTGTGGCGCTCTCTACAGGGGGGCTGTATGGCACTATCTATAGGGGGCTGTGTGTAACGCTCTCTACGAGGGGGATGTGTGATATATAGAGGAGGCTGTGTATGGCGATATCTATGGGGGTGTGTAATATCTACAGGGGCTGTGTGTGGCACTATGTACAGGGGGCTGTGTGTATGGTGTTTTACAGTGTGTGGTATTATATTCAGGCGCGCAGTGTTTGGTGCTATTATATTTAGGGGTACACTATGTGGCACCATGATAACTTTATTTTCGTTTATAGGTGTGGAAATGTTGGAAAAGTGAGGAGACGTCTAAGTGGCAAATTCTGCAGAAATGAGTCATGGCCGGGAGAAGTCGTCATGAGCGCTGGACCGGATGGAGAAGAAAAGAGGAAAAAAACTACTAGAATCTGAGACGTCGTCACCTGTGAGTCACTAGATTTATAGAGAATCTGTCACCTCTCCTGACATGTTTATTATAGGAAATCCTTGTATTTCACAAAAAGTCTTTCTGCGGTCCAGGACTGATAGACAATTCCCCTTGTCAGAAGGTTGTGTCCCTGCACAGTGTGATCCTGTCAGTATGTAGGGACACCGCGCTGTGACAAGGGGAATCGTAACACTGTTAATGCTTGCCCAAAAAGGTAGTGTTAAAAATAGTTACGGTGAGGAAGGGGGGCCCAAGTTTGGGTAACAGCCCAGGGCCCATGGTCTACTTAATCCGCCACTGTCTCCTGTTGATGCAATTGTTTTGTTTTTTTAAATAATTTTCCACTTCAATGTACAGTATTTATTTAAAGGGAAACTGATAAAAAAAAAAATATATTTTTTTTTACTAAACTTACAAAAACGACTGAATCAGTACAATAAATTCTGGTCTACATTATTAGAAACTGAGTGCTGAGGGACCAGTCCAGATAAAAGCTTCTATTTGCAATGACTCTCTGCTGTAGATAGTAGAGGATCCCCCATCCTCCATTACCGCTACATACCATGATAGAGCCTTACCAGTATATAGAAGAGATTATCTACAGTCCTTGAACATTATATGTAGATTAGACATGATGTGTCAAGGAAGAGCTGACATATATGTCGAATATATTGACTTAAAGGAGTTGTATTTTTTGGGCAATCATTTTTTTCAAAAGGGTTCCCAAAAATAATCTGATCACTGGTTAAACCACTGCTGTCACCCTCAGTGATCAGCTGTAATCGCAGCAATTTTTCAATTCCCCTACAGCGCCAACTATAGGAGAAATTAGGCATTACAGTATTCCTATTGTAATCAATGAAATGTACATTCAATAAATGGACATGATGGGTCCTCCAGAGAGGGAGAGAGACGTTGCTCTGTACTCCTGCTAATAGACGGGGGCACCAAATTGCTGTATTAAATGGGTTGTCCAATTTTAAAAAGCTACTTTCAAATACCCTATTAGGAAATTAGAAATTTATTATAGAAGTTCCACTGTTCAGGATCCTCATCTCTTGGTTGGAGTGGAGAGCGGTTACATAGAGCGTCTCTCTCTCTCTGGAGGACCCGTCCTGTGCTGTATTACACAGACAACACATTGATATGAATGGACACTGTGTAATACTTCATTTCTCCTGTGGTGGCGCTGTAGGGAAACTGAACACTAACTGCCCGGTTTCTCCACAGATCACAGCTGATCACTGAAGGTCCCAGCAGAAGGACACTTTTACATTTGGCAGCATTTCCGAGCAAATGGTCGCTAGGCTTCCAGTTCCTCCATGTAATGACTATGTAACTACGGCAGCCAATCACTCGCTAATTGTCTATAGTGATGTCACCGCTGCCACATCATGACCAGTAGTGCAGAAACTAATTATAAAGGACTATTGGAATTTTTTTTTTACGTTTGGAGCAACTTTTTTAGGGTTTGGGATAAAGTTATTAAAATGATGTGTTAATACACAAGTGAATCATGGGAAATGTATGTTGATGGTTCCCTCCAGCATCAGAGAAAGCCTCAGAATTGCGCACCATGTCACATGGACGCGTGCTGGAAATCTGTCTTTACCAGGCCTATGGCATAACCACATACAAGCCTCTTGATTGCAGGCTTATCAATGACTTAAGGCATCTCAGGAGTTAATGACCCCATGAAGCATTTCTCTTCCTCAGGACGCCACAAATCCAATATAAAGCGCTATGAGCGGCCTTGTATCTGGGAATTTACAGTAACGCGGCCGCACTGACATGTCTACAACACATGATTTTTGCGCCTGGGGCCCTACGAGACAAAGTCACAAGCGCAGAGGATTGACATTTACATTGGGCGATCCTGTTTCAATGTCACTGCCATTTCTCAGCCTGTCAGTGTTTGTACTCAGTGAGCCACAAACTCATTCCTGGCAGGAAATAATTGCTGAGAATATACAGGTGGGGTCTACAGGCCAGATTAACCCTTTACTAAACAGAAGAGGCAGATAATGCTGAGAAACCGCACGCCAATGTGACATCAGTGAGGTCAGGGCAGCAGCAGAGAGACCTGAGGGCCCCAGTGCAAAAATAGCAAGTGGGGCCCCATCCAGCAGTAAACCTGCAAATTGTCATATTCAAAATAATGATTGCACAAAAAATAATAATTCTGTTATTCCTCTGGAACGCGTCTAAATAGTTATCATTTCCCAGCAGCGAAGTTTAATGGTAATATTCCTAGTCATCTAGGTCAATGAAGAGGTTTATTATTACATCCCTGGTGGTCTAGGGTAGTGAAGGGGTTAATGGTCACATCCCTGGTTGTTGCTGGCAGTGAAGGGGTTAACTCCCTATACTGCCGGCTGCTGTCAGCTACGACTGGGCACTTTTTTAGTTTGAAACCTCCTTCCTAGAACGATGCTGAAGTTGGTTTCTTATTCGTCTAGTTTTTTTGAAGGGTTAAATAACTTTGGGTCACTGATCTCCCGCTGTGAACATACAGAGACCTGGCCCGATCAAATCTGGAAAAAGTATCCATCTACTGTGGTGACATGTCGCCAAGGGGTTAATACATCAGTATGCCTTAAGCCCCCTAGTGGAGACAAAAATAACTTCAGAGGGAAGTTTGTAGGTAATAGGAACTCCCCCATGTCACGGCACGGGGTGTGGACCCACTGGGCCGTACCGCGTAGCGGGGTAGCAGCTGGCCAACAAGGTACAAAACAATGTCTATAGTTTGGAACGGGTACCTGAGGCAATTTAGACAGTAGCGGAAACAGGACTTGACTTTCACAGCTGGTGGCACCGCGGATGCAGCGGAAGACACGACTTGACTTTCACAGTAGATACGATAGCACGGGATACAGGGTACAGGCAGCAGGAACGGGTAACACTGGGTACTGGAAAACACTGGGAGACCATTTGCAAGACAAACTTAGGTATACAACAACGCTCAGGCAAGTAACCAGTGGGCAGAGCCCCTTTTTATAGTCCAGCAGCCATTTGGGCTAATAATTGATGGGTGACAGCTGGACGCGTACTGGCCCTTTAAGGCCATGCACGCGCGGCGCGCGCTCCCTGCGGGAATCAGTCCGAGGACCCAGAAGTGAGTGCCGGCATCTCCCTGGAGGGAGCAGACGCCGTGAAGAGAGATGTCCATGACCGGGGCCGTCAAGGGGTAAATCTGAACGACGACCCCCGGCCATAGATGTTACAGTATCCCCCCTCTTACCCCCCCTCCTCTTGGGGCCAGAGCGGGAAAGAAATTTCTTCATGATGACAGGAGCATCGATGTTCTCCTCTGGCTCCCAAGACCTCTCCTCTGGACCAAATCCCCTCCAATCCACCAAATAAAACGTCCTTCCTCCTACTTTCTTGGTGGCCAGGATCTCCCTCACTTCGAAAGTTCCGAAAGAACCCAAAGGAGCCACTGCGGAACTAGGAGTCCTGGAGTAGCAGTTCAGGACCACGGGTTTTAGCAAGTAGGACGTAGAAGGAGTTAGGGATCTTGAGGGTAGGAGGCAGTCGGAGCTTGTACGACACAGCATTGATCTGTAGTAGAATCTCGGAGGGTCCAAGGAACCTGGGAGCAAGCTTGCAAGATGGCACCCTCAGCCGGATATTCCTGGAAGACAGCCAGACCTTTGTACCTGGAAGAAACTGGGGAGGTTCTCGTCTTCTAGTGTCTGCCTTTCCTGTCATGCTAAAACAGGAAAGAAAAAGAAACACGGCGCCACATCGTGCAAAGTAAAAGTTGGATTAGGCAAAGGAGCAAATTGGTTAGATATAAGCTCACCTTGACCAATGGACACTGTGAGGTGTCAAACAAGCATTGGGGCTGCTGCCAGGTCCAAAACACAAACAAACACAGTTTGTTGTCCAAATTGGAAGTAGAAAAGTAAAAAAACGGACCACCGGCGCTGCGATTATAGACAGGAAATAAAGACCTTTAAACGGACATCACGGCAAAGTTTTAATGTCAGAGGCTAAAAACCTTCACTCCCATACACCGTCCCAAAGTTACAAATACCATCAGATCTACACTCCTGTCTCATCCAGGGCATAATCACAATGCCCATAATCTTCCCATTCCCCTTCCATCTCATCTGTCCCCTACTCCCAAAACGACTTCTAGTTCAAGCCTTCCCTCTTTTGAGGTGCCCTCACTCATCAATTTTTCCCCTGCTAGTATCTCTAATGTCCCAAAGTCATTGGGATTTATTCCTCAATTTGCCTTCAAGTCATGTGATTTGGATGCACACCTCAGACTCTTCAATCTTATCCCAGATACACCCTTAGGCTCAGTCTCCAATTGTTCTATGTTTAATGATTCCATCGACACCACTGTTATATCCGTTATCTCACCCAACCTTTTAGATCTCACCACGCATCCATCCCCATCCCCTACTAATAATCCTTTCCCCTACTCCCAGACCACTCTCCTCGCGACATCTGATCCCATAGGTTCTGTGTCTTTTTTAGATCCTCCTCCTCATCCTCCCATGCCCCCAGTCACTCCCTTTCCCTTCCCTCGGAGACCTCAAAGTCCCTCATCTCTAAACATAAACTCTTATTTTTTGACAATCCCAAAACTATCCTCCAAAAGAAAACTAGGAGTAGATATAGAGGCTGCAGAGGGGGGAGACATCATACCAAAGGTCCTGCCCCCATCGTTGAAAAAGAAATACAAGTTGATTTAGTTAAAATCTTCAACTTGTCCCAACATATACTAAATGCTGATGAAGTTAGCTTGCTATCCAAAGGGCTTTCATTTTGTCCCACCACATCGCCTGATGGATTCGAACTTTTTATGGATTTGAATAAATTCATGCGTAAATTGACTCTTTTACGCCATTTTGCCATGTCTCCACCACTGATTTTACCTGATGAAGTTACTACAGATAATCCTATGCCAGTTAGGACTAAGCTACAACCCAAATCTTCGTTCTATCCGCTACATCATAGGGGTCCAGCTTTGGAGACCTTCTCCAACCTAGTGAGCACAGAGTTTAAAAATTTGAAACCATCTATTCCCCATAGGGACAATTTGTCTGGTCCTCAACGTAGAGCTTTAAAAATCCTCCGAAAGAGGCAGGATATCATAATACGGTCAGCAGATAAAGGGGGGGGGGGGGGGGTATTGTTATTCAAGACAGACCCGAATATTTCAAAGAAGCATTTAGGTTACTTTTGGATGAGCAGTTTTACGAGAAACTGAAGTCCAACCCTATTTCTAAATTCGAGATTGAATACAAATCTCTGATAGAGACCGCATTTAAGGACAATCTTCTATGTAAAAAAGAAAGGGACCTTGTCCTGGATTCCTGGTCTGGATCGCTGCGGTTGTGTTTTTCCCCAATCTCTGGTCCATCGTCTGTTGTTGTTTTTCTCCCCTGTTGAAAAACTTCATTATCATCGTTTGGTTTTATAAATATCCTTTTGTCCAAATGGATTTTAGCCTAAAATGAGTCTTTTACCTATCCTGAATGATGAATTGTTGGTTTGTTCACCACTCGTCTTTTTCCCCATTGTCTAAGCTCTGTGCGTTCCATTATGCGCTTCAGCGCTCATGTCTCGGCCACCGTACTCTCTAGGTCTCCTAGCAACCGGGGACGCTAAACCAGCGTCTCAGGATTACAGTCACTGTATTAATCTTAATCTTGTTTTGTGTTTTTTTACTACGGACAAATACTCAGAACTTGTACTCATTGCCACGGCTAGTACTGTGGCTTCTAATGATATGAAGTGTATTTTTGTATGTGCTTGAAAACGGCGTGTGTAGCCATATGTTGTTTTAATGCCGATCATTTTTCTTATAATGTATTTTTAATGTCATTTTGTGAAGGATTATATCATATGTATTTCCAAACATCATTGTATAGTCAGCGTGTTTCAATTTTAGACATGTTGTTTGTTTATTTATAATGTGTCTGACCTTTGACCTGTGTTTTTGGCGGGGTTCTGTTCCCTCTTCCTAGTTTTTTTCTGTTTCTGTATGTATATAAATGTGCTTGAACTACACATTTTATATTGGCCTGATGAAGACACCAGTCCGGTGTTGAAACGCGTAGCCTCTGACATTAAAACTTTGCCGTGATGTCCGTTTAAAGGTCTTTATTTCCTGTCTATAATCGCAGCGCCGGTGGTCCGTTTTTTTACTTTTCTACTTCCTTTCTTGTCATGCGGTCCACTGCCAGCAGAATAGAAGATCGTGTCTGCTGCCATATCTGCAGAAAGTTCCTGAAGGTAGAGTCGGCTGCAGGCACTTGAGACATAGTAGAGCCAGGCAGGGGTATTCGAGGATGTTGGCCGTACACTATGAAGAAAGAGCTGGAGGTGGTGGACTCACTGGTATTGGTATGGTTATTATAAGAGAACTCCGCCCACGGGAGCAGCTGTACCCAGTCATCATGTCGTCTAGTGACAAAGTGCCGCAGGTAGTTCTCCATAATTTGGTTAACCCTTTCAACTTGTCCATTGGACTGAGGATGGTAAGCTGAGGAGAAGTCTAACTTTACACCGACTAGGCCGCAGAGTGCTCTCCAGAACTTCGAGGTGAACTGGACCCCTCGATCTGAGACAATATGCAGGGGTAATCCGTGCAGACGGAAGATGTGTTGCATGAAGAGATCAGCCAGTCGAGCAGCAGAAGGCAGGCCAGTCAGAGGAACAAAATTAGTCATTTTAGAAAAACGATCCACCACCACCCAGATCACACTGGATCCCGCAGAGAGTGGCAGATCTGTGACAAAGTCCATAGCAATATGCCGCCAGGGGGCATCGGGCACAGGCAGTGGTTGGAGAAGACCGGCTGGTCTGGAGTGGGCAACTTTGTTTGCTGCACACACCGTACAGGAGGAGACAAAGTCCATGATGTCTTTGGGCAGTGTGGGCCACCAGAACTGATGGGCAATTAGGTCTCGGGTCTTACGGGCACCTGCGTGACCTGCCAGCTTGGAACTGTGACCCCAGCGAAGGATTCTTCCTCTGTCTGCCAGACGTACAAAAGTTTTTCCCGGAGGAATGTCTCTAACCTGCAGAGGGTTGACAGAGTAGATGCAGGAAGGATCGATAATATTCTGTGGGGACTCCACAGTGTCCTCTGTCTCAAATGACTTAGACAAGGCATCAGCCCTCACATTCTTGTCGGCAGGTCGGTAGTGGAGTTCGAACCGGAACCGTGCAAAAAACAATGACCACCTGGCTTGACGAGGATTCAGCCGTTGAGCCGTCTGTAGGTAGGTCAAGTTCTTGTGGTCCGTGAAGACCAGGATAGGATGAGCTGCGCCTTCCAGTAGGTTTCTCCACTACTGCAGGGCCAGCTTGATGGCCAGTAACTCCCGATCTCCAATAGAGTAGTTGCGCTCTGCGCCAGAAAACATTTTGGAGTAGTAACCACATACCACCGTCTTGCCTATCGAACCTCTCTGGAACAATAGTGCACCGGCACCAACAGAGGAGGCGTCCACCTCTAATGAAAACTGTAAGGATACATCAGGGTGGTGAAGTATAGAGGCTGACGTGAAGGCCTTTTCTAAGGTTTTAAATGCGACTTCCGCCACTGGAGTCCATACCTTGGCATTCATACCTTTTTTAGTGAGGGTGGAGATGGGGGCTGTCAAAGAAGAGAAGTTGGGAATGAACAGTCTGTAGAAGTTGGCGAATCCCAGGAAGCGTTGTATGGCCCTTAAGCCTCGGGGACGTGGCCACTCCAGGACAGCCTTGACCTTTTCAGGGTTCATCTTGAGACCCTGATCAGAGATGATATAGCCCAGGAAGGGTAGAGACTTCTCTTGGAACACGCACTTCTCCAACTTGGCGTAATGATGATTCTCCCTTAATCTAAGCAACACCTGTAGACAGTAGCGGAAGCAGGACTTGACTTTCACAGCAGGTGGCACCGTGGGTGCAGCGGAAGACACGACTTTACTTTCACAGTAGATACGATAGCACGGGATACAGGGTACAGGCAGCAGGAACGGGTAACACTGGGAACTGGAAAACACTGGGAAAGCATTTGCAAGACAAACTTAGGTATACAACAATGCTCAGGCAAGGAACCAGTGGGCAGAGACCCTTTTTATAGTCCAGCAGCCATTTGGGCTAATAATTGATGGGTGACAGCTGGACGCGTACTGGCCCTTTAAGGCCATGCACGCACCCTGCGGGAATCAGTCTGAGGACCCGGAAGTGAGTGCCGGCATCTCCCTGGAGGGAGTTGATGCCGTGAAGAGAGATGTCCGTGGCCGGGGCTATCAAGGGGTAAGTCAAACCCTAAGTTTGACTCTGTGGGGATGTGGACCCACTGGGCTGTACCGCCGTAGTGGGAGAGCAGCAGGCCAACAGAGTACCAAGTCAATATATAAATAGTCCAAGCACAAGGGTACCTGTAGTGGTTCAGACAGTAATGGAGGCTCCGCACAGATGGGACCTTGACAACAGACACCAGATGTGGTGTAACACAGCAGGCGGAACTGATGGCACAACACGACTCTAACAGGTTTGAGGCACAGGAACAAATACAGGGTACAGGTAGCAGTGCACGGGAACAGGATAACACTAAGGTACAATTTGCAAGACTAACATAGGAAAACACAACAACGCTCAGGCAATGAGCAAAGGGGCAGGGCACTTCTTATAGTACAGAGTGATCATGGGCTAATTAATGATAATTCCCATGTGCGCATGCTGGCCCTTTAAGGCTGGGCACAAGCGTGCGCGCACACCCTATGGGACACAGCAGAACGGAGCAGAAGTGAGCGCTGGCGTCTTCTGGGAAGGAGATGTGGGCCAGTGCTCACAGATCCATGGCTGCTGCCACCGGGGAGGGGGGGCGGGTGAGTAATCCTGACGGCCCGTGGCCATGGACGCTACAACTATGAGTAGAAGGGGTTCTTGAGAAGATGACGTCTCCCTATAAGATCCATATGCTCTATAACAGATCGATCAGTATGCAGTCAACTACCCCTAGTAGCGAGAGAATATTGGCATGTAACCCAATGTTCTCTCCGGAACTGCTCAGAGGGGGGGGGGGGGGGGTTTCCAGGTTCTAGGAAGACCCCCTATATTGCTCTTGCGTGATGTGACTTTGAGGGAGAGAATGAACTGATGATGAAGAGTGGAAAGTGGAAAGTTGAGTAAAGCGTCACTCAATGGCATCATGAATGGTCGGTAGTTGGTGGGAACATGGTAATGGACAACAGAAGATTGATGGCACTGACATGGCACCACTGAATGGGTGCGGGGGGGGGGGGTAACATTGGCGTTATTCGCCCGTATATCTCATGCATGATGGAGACGATGGATGACATTGCACTTCGCAGCTCATTTCCGTCCTGTCCGCAGCCTCCAGAGATCCAGGCGGCGGCGTCGTGCTGCCATGAGGCCTCTTGTCAGATAATTCTCTACATTTTGGGCTCATATATTAAACATTTCAGACTTGATTAAACAATTTCTCCGTTCTTTGCTTCGGAACTTGTTATGACATTGTCATAGCAACTCTGCAAATGTTCTGTACATCCCTCTTTAATATCTTCATCTTATGTGTGGAGTCTTTTCACTCTCTTAATAAATCCACATCGAGACTTATTGATATTAACTCTTGAGTGACAGCTGCAGTCCACAACATTTACATGCAGCTCAATGTATTCCTGTGGACTGCAGCTGTAGCTCAATAGTTAAAATCAATCACTAGAAAAAGTCTAAACGTAGCCCTGGCCTTAACCCCTTCCCGACATCCACTTTATATATACAGCGCACGTTGGGTGGGGGAGTAAGAAGCGGGCTGAGACTGCTCCATAGGACGAGCGTGTCGGCTCTGTCTTACAGCCGACACTTCCGGGTAACGATTCCCGCTGGTTTAACCCGTTAAATGCCGCAGTCATTAGCGACCGCGGCAGGGCTTCATAGGAGACTGTCAGTATCTACATTATTACTGCAGTATATCGTGCAAGCGATCCAGTAAAACAGTAAAATAAAGTTTTCTTAATAAATGTAAAAAAAATTAAAGAACACCTTTTCTCATTTTCCCTCAAGCACAATGTAAAAAAAATAAAAAATGAACATAACTGGTATCAATGCGTCTGAAAAAGTCTGAACTATTAGAATGTATCAATATTTAATGCCTTAAAAAATGTTACATTTAAAACGTCAAAATTGTTGTTTTGTGGTCACTTCATCTCCCACAAAAAATGAAATAAAAGGTGAGCAAAAAGTCTAATGTACCCCAAAATGGTACCAATAGAAACTACAGCTCGTCCCGCAAAATGTAAGCCCTCGTGTCGCTAAATAGATGGAAAATTAAAAAAGTTCTGGATCTCAGAATGTGGCGACAAAACTCAAATTTTATTTTTAACAATCAGTTTATAACGTGTAAAAGTAATAAAACATAAAAAAAAAACATAGATTTGGTATCACTGTAATCGTATTGACTTGCAGAATAAAGCTAACAGCCGTTTTTACTGCACGGTGAACGCCGTAAAAACAAAACCACCCAAAAGATAGAAGAATCGCTGTTTTTTTCCTATTCCACCCCACAAATATTTTTTTTCCATTTTCCTACTACATTATATGGTACAATAAATGGTGCTGTGAAAATCTGCATCTCGTCCTGCAAAAAAATATTGATGGAAAAAGAAAAAAGTTACGGCTTTTGGAAGGTGGGGAGGAAAAAACGTAAGTGAAAATCCGAAAAATGGCTGCGACGGGAAGGGGTTAATCTAAAAAAAAACCATGTAAATTATATGGGTCTGTATCTTGTAAGCAATAAACTGGCTGGCGCACTGGCACAACATTAACTCATCCGACGCATTTTGCGCCCATTCTCTGATCTAGACATTTACATCTAGAAATCTGTCACATTTTATTTGGTAAATCTCTCCCATTGTCTTGGAACTTACTTATAATTGTATCCTAATGTGGCCACCAGATGGCGCCGTGTTGCGTTCATTCAAATTTATGATTGGCGGTAAAAAAAAACACTTGTCATGGACCTTACAGTATCCGTGCTTTTTGTACCAGAAATGAACCCCAAGACATAACCAATCTGCAGGAAACATTGTATCTATAGCTGTATCCTATTCTATTAAGTGGAAACAAGACAATTCCTTGCATGTAATCAGCGCGGATTATGCAGAAATCCCATTTCTGTCATGAAAAAAACCCCAAAATCATCAACCTCGGAGATGTCATTTGCATTTCAATCCTCTAGATGGCACATCCTACATTATTCTCTGTTGATATGATAAACAGCACAATCTGCTTATCCAACTCCAAACCACAAAGCCGTCAGCGATAGCCCTTCCAGGAAGATAAAACGCACAAAACTGCTTCTCGTGAACGCGGAGGGATCGGATTTTATTGACTGATGATTTTTTATGTGCTCTAAATCAGTGCGTTAAAATCAGATGCATGTCATCACTTCAGTACCACATTGACGGGGTCATAAAGACGCAGGATAATGCAACAGTAATCTATCAATAGCCAGGTAAAAGCAAAATAAATCCTCACACTCAAAGCTGCAAAGGCATAAAAAAACCCGAATATAATCTCACAAACGGTGTCATGGAGTAATATAAATCTAGATAATATGGAGTAAGTTTGCTTTACTTCTGTTGTACTGATCCTGGGTAGAGACGCGTGAATCTACTGTATAAAATTTGCCTCATCAGCATTCAGTCAATCAGCAAATTTTCTATTAGCGGGGAAGCTTTTTCCACATATATACTTTGCGGGAATGCTACATTTTTATTCCTATTTCACTGAGCCAGGTGTAAAGACTACATTACTTATCATGCACCAAAGGAGAAAATGCTCTGTACAAGAGATATAAGACCGGACAGCCTGAGTGTTAACAGGAAGCCAGCAGAGTTCTAGAGGCAGATCCTGCCTGACCACCATTACCTGACACTTGGCTCATATGTCTATGCTCACATTTACTCCACTGTACCGCATGCCCAATCCTGCCTGATCACCATTACCTGACCCTTGGCTCATATGACTATGCTGCTCACATCTACTCCACTGTACCGCATACTCGATCCTGCCTGACCACCATTACCTGACCTTGGGCTCATATGACTATGCTCACATCTACTCCACTGTACCGCATACTCGTACCTGCCTGACCACCATTACCAGACCCTTGGCTCATATGACTATGCTCACATCTACTCCACTGTACCGCATACCCGATCCTGCCTGATCACCATTACCTCACCCTTGACCCATATGGCTATGCTCACATCTGCTCCACTATTCTGCATACTCGATCCTGTCTAAACACCATTACCCTTGGCTAATATGACTATGCTCACATCTACTCCACTGTACCGCATACCCAGACCGGCCTGATCACCATTACCTGACCTTTGGCTCATATGACTATGCTCACGTTTACTCCACTGTACCGCATACTCAATCCTGCCTGACCATCATTACCTGACCCTTGGCTCATATGACTATGCTCACATCTACTACACTGTACCTCATACCCAATCCTGCCTGATCACCATTACCTGACCCTTGACTCATATGGCTATGCTCACATCTACTCCTCTGTTCTGCATACTCGATCCTGTCTGACCACCATTACCAGACTCTTGGCTCATATGACTATGCTCAAATCTACTCCACTGTACCGCATACCCAATACTGCCTGATCACCATTACCTGACCTTTGGCTCATATGGCTATGCTCACGTCTACTCCACTGTACCGCATACTCAATCCTGCCTGATCACCATTACCTGACCCATGACTCATATGGCTATGCTCACATCTACTCCTCTGTTCCGCATACTCGATTCCGTCTGACCACCATCACAAGACCCTTGGCTCGTATGACTATGCTCACATCAAGTCCACTGTACCGCATACCCAATCCTGCCTGACCACCATTACCAGACCCTTGACTCATATGGCTATGCTCACATCTACTCCTCTGTTCCGCATACTCGATCCGGTCTGACCACCATTACCTGACCCTTGGCTCATATGACTATGCTCACATCTAGTCCACTGTACCGCATACCCAATCCTGCCTGACCACCATTACCAGACCCTTGACTCATATGGCTATGCTCACATCTACTCCTCTGTTCCGCATACTCGATCCGGTCTGACCACCATTACCTGACCCTTGGCTCATATGACTATGCTCACATCTAGTCCACTGTACCACATACCCGATCCTGCCCGACGACCATTAACTGACACCTGGCTCATCTGACTATGTTCACGTCTACTCCACGGTACTATATACCTGTTCCTGCCCGACCTCCGCTACCGACCACTGGCCTGTTTGACTTCTCTGTGGAATCCCTGACTCATCCTGCTAACCTCCCTATATGTTACAAAGTGACTTTCCTGTTGATGCCTATAGCAACCATAGCTCTGCCGATTCCCATTGTGATTGGCTCCACTCAATCAACAGACCAGCCTAGTGGACCTAAGTCCTGAAGCCAGTTAAGTGCATCGCTCCTTACTGCAGTCATGGGAAAGGGGGTGAATTGTGCCTTCCGGTTGATTCTTTCTCTAAGGCTGGGTTCACACGAGCATGTTACGTCCGTAAAGGACGGAACGTATTTCGGCCGCAAGTCCCGGACCGAACACAGTGCAGGGAGCCGGGCTCCTAGCATCATAGTTATGTACGACGCCAGGAGTCCCTGCCTCGCTGCAGGACAACTGTCCCGTACTGTAATCATGTTTTGTAAATGGTGGGATCCTATGTTACCTGCCTCCAGCTTTATAATTGAGATGTTACCGCCTATTATGAGCACGTCTAGCGATATGTCATCACTTTATGAGGCGAGGATAACCCTTTAAATAGTAAAATCTGATTGAATTGTAATTGCCTTGATTTTTTTTTATTACACCTCAAGTCTAACCTCTTCACCGAGCACGAAAACAAAGAGTCATGAGCTTGGGAGGGGGAAAACCTGATGTTGCTTGTTCGATTTTATGACAACCTTTCACTAATTTATATTTCAAACCTGAAGCTTTCCTGAAGATAATCTCAAGGTTAATCTGGGAGATGTGCGCCGAGTATTAAATCATTCCGAAGAATGTCATGTACAGTATTTAACGTGTCTCACACCTGACAACTCACAAATGTTTTTCACAGTGTGAAACGTTCAGCGACGGGAGAATTAAAATATTGCAACATGAAAAAAATGTGGCAGCGTCATAGAGAACAGGCAGCGACATTTCCAGAATTCATCATATACTGGACCAGGAACGTGATGGACTGAGATGTTTGTGAAAAAGTGTCACTCAGATCAAACCCTACAAGGCTTATATATGTGCCCCTCAGGGCTCCCTGCTGGATTTCTGCTATGACTTCAGGACCCGGGACAAACAATGAAACCAAAAAATACATTTCCCCAACTGCACCACGATTGTCCTGTGCGACCCCCCCCCCCTGAATATTCACCCGGAAAATGTGCAGAATGCAGCTGTCGCCTAATGGTTGTGGATTTCCACAGTGATATTTGCCTTTCTATGTAGTTTTTCTTAAATGGATATCTGGAAATATAAAACTCCTGACTGATAATAATAGGATATGAATTCTACTTACCAATATATTTTCATTTCCCAATCTGTGCAGAATCCCCTAGCGAGAACACGGTCACGTAATGCAGGAGGCGCTGTAGTTTATTTTTAACATGCATCCAACCTTCTACCTCCCCTTCCTTCCTTTAGCTTTCTTTCTCTAACTTCCTTTTCTTATTTCCTTCCATCCTTTCTCTTTCCTCCCACCCTTCCTTCCTTTCTTTCTTTCTTTCTTTCTTTCTTTCTTTCTTTCTTTCTTTCTTTCTTTCTTTCTTTCTTTCTTTCTTTCTTTCTTTCTTTCTTTCTTTCTTTCTTTCTTTCTTTCTTTCTTTCTTTCTTTCTTTCTTTCTTTCTTTCTTTCTTTCTTTCTCCTTCCTTTCTTTCTCTCTCTTCTCCTTCTTTCTTTCTTTCTTTCCTTCCTTTCTTTCTCTCTCTTCTCCTTCTTTCTTTCTTTCCTTCCTTTCTTTCTCTACCTTCCTTTTCTTATTTCCTTCCTTCCTGACTCTTTTCTCTTTCTTTCTTTCTTTTTCTCTCTCGTCTCTTTCTTTCCTCCTTCCTTTCCTTCCTTCCTTTCGATCTCTTCGTCTTCTTTCTTTCTTTCTCTTTCTTTCTTTCTTTCTTTCTTTCTTTCTTTCTTTCTTTCTTTCTTTCTTTCTTTCTTTCTTTCTTTCTTTCTTTCTTTCTTTCTTTCTTTCTTTCTTTCTTTCTTTCTTTCTTTCTCTCTCTTCTCCTTCTTTCTTTCTTTCCTTCCTTTCTTTCTCTCTCTTCTCCTTCTTTCTTTCTTTCCTTCCTTTCTTTCTCTACCTTCCTTTTCTTATTTCCTTCCTTTCTGACTCTTTTCTCTTTCTTTCTTTCTTTTTCTCTCTCGTCTCTTTCTTTCTTTCCTTCCTTCCTTTCGATCTCTTCGTCTTCTTTCTTTCTTTCTTTCTTTCTTCATCCTGGATTAATGATCACAAGAATAAGAATTTGTGAAGAAGATGTTTGAAGGCGTCAAAAAAAGAGGAGACTAAAATTGCTTAAAAATGGTGTGTCGGACAAAGAGAACTAGGAAGAAGTAACCAAAAAACTAAACGTGGATTTATGGTCGTTAACCTGATTGTTTTGGACAAGAACATGCTTGAGATGGAGAAGGCCATAAACTAACTACATTTCTACTGATATCTAAATTCCTTATGATAAGCCATCAATAATTGATCGGTGGGGGCAGGGGGGTAGCTAAAGGCTCATGGGCCCCGATACAAAGGTTCTTCTTGGGCCCCCCCAAAATTCTCAGGGCCGATGGCCCGCAGCTTTCAGCTGCATCGCTGGATCTCCTAAGTGATCAACAATGCAGCACTAGCAGCCGGGGCGTCACTAAGGACTTAAAATGTCAGGGGGAATAGCCCCAATACATATGTGTCCCCCCCCCAAAAAAAAGTATGTGTGTATGAATATGTGCATATATATATATATATATATGAGACAGCATATCTATAGCACTACGACCCTAAAGCTATGGATAAGATTAGATACATTGGCTCAACAAACAGTATCACACATGATAGGATTAGATATAGGGCCCAGCAGACAGTATCACACATGATTGGATTAGATACAGTGGCTCAACAAACAGTATCACACATGATTGATTTAGATACAGGGCCCAGCTCACTGACATTGCAGCTCAAGCGCTGGACCCAGGGCTGCTGCTGCTTTATTGTATCTGGCTGGTTATAAAAATGGGGGAACCCCAAATCGCACTGTCCAATTATGTATAAAAAAAATTACGTGGGGTCCCCCCCATTTTTCATAACCAGCCAGATACAACACAGCAGCAGCAGCCTAGCATTACCAGGGTTGGAAGGGCCACTGTTTTTGGCTTTCCCCAGCCTAATAATACCAGCCTGCGGTCACCCCAGTGCCCGACCATCACAGCAGATGTTCGGGTACTGGATCGTACCCGGCTCTTCCTGGCACCCCTGGTGGCGGTGGGTACCGGGGTAATAATGGGGGTTCGTGTTAGCCTTTTCACCGGCTAACACTAAGTCCCGCCTTAGTAATGGACGCTGTCAATCTGTCAGCGGCCATTAGTAATTTGGCAGCGATAAAGTTTAAAAAAAAATACAAAGACATAGAAAAAATAGATTTATTGAAATAAAACACCCCCACACAACCCTCATTAACCATTTTATTGAGAATAAAAAAGCTGTCATCGAACTAGTCCTGGAATCCGACGTAGTCCAACGACCGAACCTGTAAAAAAACACATAAAAAACCTTAGTAAGGGCCTGTACACATCACCGCTGCCCTTCCATTGATGGGTTCCGTCGGGTTAACCCCTCAACAGAAAGGCAAACTGAAACCTAAGCTTCAGTTTCCCTCACCATTTATCTCAATGGTGACGGAAACGTTGCTAAAGATTTCCGTTTGTCACCGTTGTGGCAGGGTTCCGTTGTTTTGCATTGTCGACTGCGCTATTGATTCCGCCCCAACAATGGAACCCGTTCACAACGGTGACAAACGCAAACCATTAGGAAAGTTTCCATCACCATTGAGATCAATGGTGATGCAAAAAGAAGCTTCCGTTTGCCTTTACGTTGAGGGGTTAACCAGACGGAACCGCTCAACGGAAGGGCAGTGGTGATGTGAACAGGGCGCATGTGCATGTGTGATACTGTTTTTTGGACCCTGTATCTAAGCCCAATGTATTCCTAATGTATTCTTATGCAGTATAAGCTGGGGCCCTGTATCTAAGCCTAACACACGGTAGGAGCTTTAAAGGTTGTCCAGTCCCTAAACATTGATGGTCTATCTTCAGTATAGGCCATCAATAGCTGATGGGTTGGGGTCAGACTCCCGGGACCCCCGCCAATCAGCTGTCTTGTAGGGGGTGCAGAGCTCGTACGAGCGCTGCTTCCCCTTCATTTCCCTTACTTGCTCACACTGTGAATCGCTGATACGTCCATGTCAGCGATTCAGTGTGAGAAAGTGACCGGAATGAAGGGAAAGTAGCGCTCGTACGAGCGGCTGCAACCCCTTCAAAACAGCTGATTGGCGGGGGTCCCGGGTGTCTGACCCCAACCCATCAGCAAGACACTAAAATTAAACTTACCTCCTCTTCGGCCGCAGGTCCTCACTCCATCAAGTGTCGGGATGCTGTACGCAGCGCAAAGCGTCGTGATGTCATATGTTGCGCACAGCGCTGTGACGTCAGAACCTCCGATGCGCTCCAGGAAGAGGAGGGTAAGTACTGTCAGTTACTATAGTAACAGGGGCCCGTGTAGTTGATTACATAGGCCCCAGTTACTATTGTAACTTTTCATTGATGTGGTGCGGGGGGCTCCATTGAACGTTATTCCACTAAATGGATCAAGTGTTTTTGCTCAATTGTAAGACGAGCCATGATGTTCCTCTTGGGTAGCAGTGGTTTCCTCCTTGCTAACTTTCAATAAATCTCCTTTTTATTAACTTTCTGAACATGGACTTAAGCTGCAGCTCTGGTTTTTGAGATGGACTGTAGCTTCTTGGATGAGTTGTTGATATCTTTTTTGATTAAGTTTGGCAGATGCTTTTGCGAAGATACATAACCCTTATCTCTATTTGAAGGTATAGGCTCCAACTAACTTCTTCCTGTGGTTTGTTGGAGTCCCAGAGCTGGGAAATATTTTAGTAACACTTTACAGACAGCTGACAATAAATTTTTTCCTATTTTTTCCATATTTTCCCTAAATTTGATCATGGTGTACAGTTATGGTCGAAACTTTGCAGTGACCTCTTCACTCTGGTACTATAGTCTAATATATAAGGTTTACATTTAATTGGACCCGTCTGAGTTCAATCAACCATCTATTTATCATTGAAAGTTGGTCAATTGGTTAATTATTTAAGGAGACACTTATGTTTTGATATGTTTTCGCCCCTTGAATAGTTGTGTTTGTTGGGATTCCCTATCATAACCTGTAGAGAAAAGGTAACCTATTCTTTATTTGTTGTTCTACTTGTCTAAAAATCCCGAATGTCTTGAATTTAGAAAACTCAAGTGTTATGATTCTCCCCAGAGAAGTGGATCCAGTGCTAACATGTGGTGTGGAATCTAAGGAATCTCCCCCCTGTTCTTCCCATTTAACCCCGGTAAGAAGGTATGGACTTTCCTGATCAGATTTCCAGTTCTCAAAGTAGTCACGAATTGGCGACGGGTGTGATGCTAGAAACGTTTGGAGCAGAAACAGAGGCAGTAAACAAGCCAGTGGTCATCACTAGAAGAGTAGTGAAGACGCGACAAACCAGAGGATGAGACGAAGATGTAATCAGAAGATGAGCCAAGGGTTAAAACCAGGAGGTCGGAAGATGACAGAGTCAAAGCTAAGGTCAAGGTCAGGATCACAGTCAGGGTCAAACACAACAAACTAGCTTAATAGAATGTACTTTAATCCATATGCAATGGTGTCAGGCCGGATTACTCTAGACCACTGAGCCTAACGTCATCAGAATGCAACCCGACAAGACCGGTGGCTGAAAGCAGAGAAACCATGGCCATCATTGGGAGATGGTCATTGAATCAAGTGTGAAGGCAACTATAGGTGAACAGGTCAGGAAAGGCAAAAACTCTTCCATCGATGGACCTGCTGTGGACTTTTTTACGTTACATGGTACTTTATGGGGTTTGCATTCTACCTTCATCATACCAGACCTACGTAGTAAATGTATTTCTGGCATTCCTTTTGTGAGCTCTGCTTTCACGCTCCCCGGAGCAGTATAACGAGATGCGTTTGGTGAGTCTAACCCCAAGCTCTTCTCATTGACCTTCAGATTGAAATAGCTCCACGCAACCAATAACAGTTTAAGCTTGTGCCACATTTTAATCTCCGTCTTCGGCGCCCATGTATCTCTGTAATGCTGCCGTCTGCGCATGGTCACGAGCCTTGAAATTAACTACAAGGATCTGTCAGGGAGGCGGCTCGGATTATTTATCGTCATCATTGTAGTGAGACTTTCGTATATGGCACCTTGAGGCCCAAATTAAATGTCAGATATAATTTGTGTTGTTTGAGATCGGAGGGGCGGCAGGGGCGGCCGTGTCATAATTATATTCTATGGCTCTTCTGCGATGTGTCTACTGCGGCTAATGAGAACTTTTTTTTTGCCCGTGTTTTGTGCAAACCAATCACCCATCACCCTTATTCTCACACCCATCAAGATCTGAGCACCGGAGATTATATTGTTAGTGACCTTGGGAAAAGGATGTTATACATTAAATTCAGATTGGACAGAGATAATGGGGATTTATCAATAGTGTCATAGGGTGCACACATTTATGGCGCTCGTGGCATAATATATTTGACGCAAACTCCCAAGGCAGAGGTTTTTAGAATGTCCCCCCCCCCACCCCCAGTCCATGAAGTTCAGCTTCATAGCAGTCGGATGGACAATCATTAATTTACTTGCCCTTTGTCACCCCTTCCCCATCAATCCGTATTGTTTTTATTTATAATACCATCTTTCCTGCCATCCCCTCCACTTTTTAATGTACTCCACCATGGATCTGTAGTAGGTTCAGACCGGCTCCTGACGCTCTCCTCCAAACAAAGGCCGACGCGGGACCACAGGACAGAGATTTAATAGGCGAGTATGGACTGCTTTTATATTTTTAGGACATATACAGATGCCCCAGTAATTATTTAATGCTGGGATAGGAATTAACAGGGGGAGAAGCGCTCTTGTCCAGAGATGTTCGGGTGGGGTGGCATTATCCAACATCAGGAAGCATTGTGATTTTTGCCGTCTGGCCCCTTCTAAGAATGCATCTCCCATAACCACAACTGTGTCCAGCCGAGCGCCAAAAATATCCTTGACCTGTTCTAATGATCGGGATCGGCACAGGAAGAGGAAGTTACAGACCACAGCTGCTCACATGTCACTTCCTGTCTGCTGACTGGTGCTTTACTAGGAGTGAACCACAGAGAAGTAAGACGAAGATACCGGGCCCTGAAACAAAATTTACACCAGGTCCCATCAAGTACTGCCGTCCTCTTATGTGACAAAGGGGCCTTTAGACCTAATCAAGAAGCAGGGCCGCGTGACTGTAACCTCTGAACCTGCGGTAGTTATGCATAGTTATCCTGACTACCATAAGGCTGGTACTCTGGGCATTGTGGCAAAGCTGGTTTGCATAGTTGCCAACAGTCCTAGACAACCTCTGGATATTTGTCCTGGGCACTGTCCCCGAAACTACACTGCTGTTTTTGTTTTGGTTTTGTTTTGTTTTTAAATTGCCCGTTTTCTATTAGATTAATCCAATGGCTATTGGTTGATGTTACTCACTGCTCCTCACAGCGGCAACCGGAGTCGTAGAGGGGGCTGAGCTGCTGGAGAGGAGAGGGGAGAGGTGAGTAATTATAGGGGTCTGTTCTGGGATCTGAATTATGGGGTCCGCCGCATTGTAAGCTACAGCCCGACAAACCACACCCCATGACAAGCCACGTCCAGACAAATACCGCCTCATTTTAGGCTATGCTCTGACAAACCCAAACCCATGACAAGCCACGTCTCGCACGCCTTTGGAAGCCGAAATGTCCCTAGACAAAAATGTTTAAATCTTGACAACTATGGTCTCATGCACACGACCGTAATTTTGCAGCCGCAATTTATCTGCATTTTTGCGGATAAATTGCGGCCCCATTCTTTTCTATGGCCCTATGCACACGACTGTGATTAACACGGACGGGTGCGGGGGCCAAATTAGCGGACCGCAAAAACACAGGACGAGTAATTTTACGGTCCGCATACTGGTCCAATACTGGTAAATTGTGGTGGATCCGTGAGTCTGGATGACACACGGATGCGCAACATGTTTTTTTGCAGCCCCGTGGACCGCAACGGACCCGTGGACTTGCGGACCGCCAAACCAGTGCGATCGTGTGCATGAGGCCTATGAGTTTGGTAGGATAGGATTGTCTCTGCAAGTAGTTGCCATACAAGAATGCTGTGACTTGTGGTTCCCCTGCAGCAGACAGATCATTGCTTAGTCCATATACAATCCCTTCTCGCTCCACGTAACCTGCAGAGCCTCCATTGCCTCCGTGTATTACAAACAATAACAATGAGTGAGCTCCGCGCTGACAGCTCCGGCGGGCAGCTCAGTATAGGACGACTGAAGGGTTGAAGCACTAATGAGACGCCTGTCACTAAATATCAGAGGCAACAGCGACACCTGAATCCAGAAGAGACAGGTGGACATGTGAGGCTCAGCTCACTGCAGCTAATAAATACCTTCTTCTACCTAAATTATCATTTTAAATGACAACGCAACGCAACGAAGCCGCCGCCAACAAAGTGTAAGCGGCCGAGAAGGAGGCCTGACACCCGGGAACCTGGAGGGGTCACCAGGAAAGGTCATCCGCAGACCAGTAATTGATGTCCTCTGAAACAAAGGACTCGGCGACAGCTGAGATCGGACACATCACTAACGAGGAGCAGCCGCCATACCGGAACGCATCTCACCGCGCCCCTCTCCAACGAAAATCTAAAAGACTAAATGTGATAATAACATCGTTTCAGGTCTTATTTTATACATTGTAATCCCCTGACGCTGCTCGCTAATTTTATACAGTTTTTCTCGTCATTTCCAAATCCCTGGTGGTCTAGGATAGGGAAAGGGTTCATTGTAAATGCCCTGGTGGTCTAAGGCAGTGAAGTGGTTAATTTTACATTCCTTGGTGGTCTTCAGTAGTGAAGGGGTCGTTAGTAAATTCAGCTTGCTCCTGGGGGCTCGGGGCAATTGACAAGTTTTCCCCTCTCTAAAACCGTCCTTGTCTGTCTTCCCACAATTCCATGCACGGAACAGTTTTGAACATTCCATTGTTCATCCTGTGCCTCCTGATTCATGAATAGAATGCCAGGACTACAGTGAAGACTGACACTTGTACAGCAGAGCAACAGGAATAATCTGCAGGGTCTGTTTAGTCATGTAGGTTTATATGTAATTTAGGAAGTGTTGAAGATAATGTGATAACCCCTATGGGACATATAAAGGGAGAGACCAATAAAGCTGAATGGAATCTTAAATGACGCCTAATCTTATAATTTCCTGGTCATTTTTTATTTATTTTATGTGAGAAATGCTCTTTAATAAATCCCTGAGATTTGCCATAAAAGTGCCATGTGATTTTTTTCACTTTAGGGTGTGGGACAAATATATTTTTGGCTACTGTTGGACTTTCAAAGTACCCATCTTGAAAAATAAAAGTGGAGCTACACTTCAAAGTCTTCAGCCAATCAGCAAAAAGCCATCAACAGGTTAATGACAGTAAGGGCTATATGGTTAATATGGAGCCGTACAGCCTCCACGTGCTGCTGTATAGGCTCCGCTGGCATATGGAGATAAAGTGGAGAGCTCATGCACCTCTATGGCAGTTCTATTAAAGGGGTTCTCCACTTTGGACAATCTCTACTTGTCAGAAGGTCAGCTGATCACAAAGTCTCCCCCTGCTAGGACCCCCAGCGATCAGCTGTGATCTGTGGGCAAACCTGGCAGTAAGTGTTCAGCTTCCCTGTAGCGCCACCACAGGAGAAATGAAGCATCACATAGTGTCCATTTATATCAATGTGTTGTGTGTGCAATACAGGACAGGACAGGTCCTCCAGAGAGAGAGACACTCTATTTAACCGCTCCCCACTCTGCCGAAGAGATGAGGATCCTGAACAAAGGACCCCCCTCTATTAACCCAGATTTCCCTAATAGGGGGTATGCAAATGGGTTTTCTAAACTGGACGACCCCTTTAAGGCTCCGTACAAAACTAACCCGTAACGTGGCTATGTGCATGTGGCCTTATGCTTGGAGCTCCTTTGCCACATGAAGGACGGATTCCTCTATGGTGAAGTTTCTCTGTGCTCAGATGTCCAACAAACTCAAGGGGTTTGAGGAAAAGAAAACAAGCGTTCGAAGAAGTGCTGGATGAGGGGCCAAGATGGAGTTAGGGGCTGTTCACATCTGCGTTGGAGTCTCCATTAAGGGCCTCCGTCGCAGAACCGGCAGACGTTACCGGAAACAATAACGCAGCATATAAAATGACTGACACCCCGGCGGAAAGCCTACAGAACTCATTAAAGTCAATGGTTTCCATCGGCCGCCGGTGGTGTCCGTGTTGCAAAGGAATCATTGCGTACGGCATTCCCTTGTTCTGCTCCGCTGACGGAGCAGAACAACCCGATATCCTGACCCCAGATGTGAACAAGGCCTAAGCAGTATGTAGCCTGCAGATATGAGTATTGTAGCGTCCATGGATCTGTGAGCGCTGGTCCCCGTCTCCCTCCTAGGAGACGCCAGCGCTCACTTCCGCTCCGTTCGGCTGTGTCCCGCGCAATAGGAAATCGTCATCATCATCAACTGCCACGATTTCCTAGTCTATAAGAAGGCCCCTGGCCTTCTAATCCTTGCCTGAGCGTTGTTAGTTTTCCCAGTCTGTCTTGCAAATGGTCCCTTCGTTTTTCCCGTTCCTGTTGTTACCCGTGCCTTGTTCCCCGTTCCTGTTTCCCGTGCTCTGCCTTAGTATCAAGTCGTGCCACGTCCTGTGTCATCTGCCACGTTCGGAGGAATCCGCCACGTCCTGTGTCATCTGCCACGTCCAGAGGAATCCGCCACGTCCTGTGTCATCTGCCACGTCCGGAGGAATCCGCCACGTCCTGTGTCATCTGCCACGTCCGGAGGAATCCGCCACATCCTGTGTCATCTGCCACGTCCGGAGGAATCCGCCACGTCTGGCGCAACTTGCGGCTCCTGTGTCATCCGCCACGTTTGGCGCCATCTGCTGCACCCATCTCATCTGTGCCAGAGCTGCGGCCACCGCCTGGACTATTCAGGTACCCTTGTGCGGGACATTGTATTTCTGGGGTTTCCTGTGGTTTGGCCAGCTGCCTCCCCGCTATGGCGGTACGGCCTAGTGGGTCCACTAACCCGCTTCGTGACAAGTATAGTCCGTGTGCTGCATATGATTCGTGGATTCCTCGCTCCCGTGGCTTTGTGCTACTGATCAAAGACGTGGCGAGTCCTCGATACTGTAATAAAATGCTAATCATAGTCATATGGTATGAATGTGCCGCCCTGAAGATCTGCGATCCCGATTTCTAAACTGGTCACCTCTGAGTACTTTCAGTATTCATCGTGGCATCTCCAAAATTTAAAGGGCCAGGATCAGAACGCATCGCATGTTGGGTGGGAACCCGGTGCTAAATCATTCGTAGACTACCTAATTCTGAGTCTGGTTTCGTGCGTAGCAGAGCAGCTACCTCGCTGCGATCTAATGAAAGTCACGCAGATGTCCTGAGGCGAGATCAGGGCGGACAGAAACCTCCTGTGGAGCGGAAGGCCAATCACGATGACACATACGTGTTGATCTACTGCACAGGAAGGGAAGGAATTAAGAAATTAACCCCTTCCCCCCCACAACCATTTTTCAGATTTTCAATTTCGCTTTTTCCTCCCCACCTTCCAAAAGCCATAACTTATTATTTTTCCGTCTATATAGTCCTATGAGGGCCTGATTTTTGCGGGACGAGTTGTAGTTTTTCGTAGCGCCATTTATTGTATCATATAATGTACTAGGAAACGGGAAAAAATATATTTTTGGGGTAGAAAAGGAAAAAAAACGATTCCTCCATTAGTTTTTTGTGCATCGTTTTTACGAAATTCACTGTGCAATTAAAATGACATGTTCATTTTATTCTACCGGTCAATACGATTACGGTGATACAAAATTTATAAAGTTTTTGCTATATTTTACAAGGAAAAAACCAACTGTGAAAAATACAATTTATTTTGTGTCGCTAAATTCTGAGAGACATAACTTTATTTTTCTGTCGATTAAGCGATATGAGGGCTTATTTTTTACGGAATAATCTGTAGTTTTTAATGCAACCATTTTGGGGCACATGCGAGGTTTTGATCACTTTTTATTCCATTTTTTGTAGGAGATGAGGTGACCAAAAAATAGCGATTCTGGCAGTTTAATTTTTCTTGTTTTACGGCGTTCACCGTGCGGGTTAAATAATGATATATTGTAATAGTTCCGACTTTTACGGACGCGGCGATACCAATTATGTTTATTTATTAAATTTTTTGCAATGCTTTAGGGCACGTTCAGACGTGGTGGAATTGCTGTGGACAGTCCGCAGTGGAAATCCGCAGCAGACAGGCTGTCATTGGTTTTCACACCTTTTTAGTTATCTTCGTGCAGACGTTGTGGAAAACTCCGCTGCGGTGCAGAATTTTCCCTCCGCAGCATGCACTGTCTGTTGCAGAGAAGAAGCGGAATTTCACTGTGGCAGCGATAAGGAGAACGGGGGGACCGAAAGTCCCCCGAATTTCTCCATGACAAACCTCGGACTTCCAGGGTCTGTCTGCAGCTCCATAGAAATGACGTGTGCATCAGTCGCGCTTGTGCGCATGCGTGACCAGCGCTCCTTTCATTTTTATTGAACTGCGCAGACTCCGGAAGTCCAAGGTTAGTCATGGAGAACTTGGGGGGACTTTCGGTCCCCTGTTGCCCTTATCGCTGCCAGCGATCACACATGTATACATCTCTTTTGTAGGACAAACTATAAGTCATTTTTTTTGGGGGGGGGGGGGGTCTATATGGCTTTATCTACAGGGGGGGGTCTGTATAGCGTTATCTACAAGGGGGGTCTGTATGGCGTTATCTACAGGGGAGTCTGTATGGGATTATCTACAGGGGGGTCTGTATGGCGTTATCTACAGGGGGGGTCTGTATGGCGTTATCTACAGGGGGGGTTCTGTGTGGTGTTATCTACAGGGGGGGTCTGTATGGAATTATCTACAGGGGGGTCTGTATGGCGTTATCTACAGGGGGGGTCTGTATGTCGTTAACTAGAGGGGGCTGTATGGCGTTATCTACAGAGTGGGCTGTATGGCGTTATCTACAGGGGGGGCTGTATGGCGTTATCTACAGGGGGGCTGTATGGCGTTATCTACAGGGGGAATGTATGGCGTTATCTACAGGGGGGAATGTATGGCGTTATCTACAGGGGGGCTGTAAGGCGTTATCTACAGGGGGGCTGTAAGGCGTTATCTACAGAGGGCTGTGTATGGCGCTATCTACAGAGGGGGGGCTTTGTATGGTGCTATTTATAGGGGGCGCTGTGTGGTGGAATCTATAGGGAGACACTATCTACAAAGGGGGATTGTGTGATACCCAGCGGAGGGGGGACCCCCAGTCAAAAGTTTGCTTTGGGGCCCAGTCTTTCCTAGTTACGCCCCTGAATAGGAGCACATAGCAACCATTGCCACCATCGCGGGGGCGGCGATGAGCTGTTAGAGGGGGTCGCCCCCTCTTTCTAACGATTTGAATGCTATTGACTGCGACGTTTAATTGGTTAAACGAGCGGGATCGTGCTCTAGCGCGATCCCGCTCGTTACTGTGAAGTGTCGGCTGTAACATACAGCCGACACCTGCATTGTATGGAGCGGTCTCAGCCCGTGAGCCCGCTCCATACTTCCCCTGCCCGTCTATGACTTAGGTATATGTCAAGTGTCAGGAAGGGGTTAAAGATGAGCTCTGATTGGTTACTGAGGACAAGGAAAGTTTTTCTGTTGACAATTTTGATAGATGAGGCCCTAAAGTGAATGTTACCCTTAAAATCTAATGTACCCTTTTAACTAACAGTTCCTTACTTCATAGTCCTGACAGCTATTATATAATCTTCAGTGTCTATCAAACGTATTTAACCCCTTGTACAAATTTGTATCTTTTTATGTTGATCAAAAATCTTTATTAAATCCACTGATAAATGTCCGAGGGGGTGAATACTTTTTATAGAGGCTGCTGTTGACTGTTGTGTTATGGGGACATTCTTCACTGACAGCTGAAGGTCAAGAGCCGCGTCATTCAGAGCGCCGAGCGCGGTCATGTCACCGGAGAGGCGTCTGTGAACGGCTGTGATCGCTGACAATGATGGAGGGTGATGGGTTGACTGTAGACGCCTGCAGTGTTATACCGACGACAGGGACTAGATGGAAATCCCGTCTCTCACTGGCGTCACCAATCTAAGATTTGGACATTTCCAGCCTGACTGAACATCCAACAGGATCCATCTAGAAGGACGTGGTGTTCACTGGGGACCCCCGGGACGTGTCACATTCAGCTACTTGGCGGATAATCCGGCTGCACGATGAGAAACAATGTTTTGATGCTACCATGTGATAACCAGGGCCCCGTGGCCTACATAAAATAGAGGGGCTCCGTAGGAAAGATCAAAACGGGCTCCTATGATAGTGCCAAGTAAGGTCTTGGCATTCGCTTCCTCCTCCATGTCCTGAACCTCGGGTCAATTCCCTACTCCCTGGCTAATAATGCAGGTTCTTTGGGGAAGGGAGTTCTGCACAGGTATTCTCTACCCAGTCACAAAGGGCATGGGACCAACGAAGGGTGGACCTTCTCTCTCCAAGGCCCCCATAGCAGCCTCAATAGTATTTACACCCTCGAAGGGCCTGATCAGTATCATTATTTTGATATTCACAAAAGTTAAATGGCCAAGTTCAGAGTATTTTCTGATCCTGCCCATTGCCAAGGATTGGCAGCTGTCGATCACAGCCGGCCCCTCCACAATTGATCTCGCGGGCACAACAGTTAAGCAGGAAGGGGTTATGTAATAAAGGATGGGCCTCCTCTCCTCATGGGTCCCATATCAGCCTCTATAGTGTGGATGTTCTTGTCAAGGCCTTATCAATATTATTATCTTTGATATGATGATCATGTTATTTTGCAGCAGTTCAGAGCCACATTTTCTAGAATATTTAGACTCCTCCTACATTTATCTTTTGCAGCAGTTGAATTTATTCAGGATTTAAAGGGGACCTGTCACCTCTCCTGACACGTCTGTTTTAGTAAATATTTGTAGCTGCATGAAATCACAATTCTGGAACATATTTTCTTAGAATTCTGCGCTGTGCCGTTCCTCTGTTATTCCTCCTAGAAATTTAGGAATAAACTGACAACTGGGTGTTACCATTCCCCTTGTTAAAGGCGCATGTCCCTACAGTCTCACTGTCAGCAGTGATGGGACAATGTAAGTCTGTGTAGGGACACACACCCCAAATGGTCACCAGAGACCCCAACAGTTTTAATATTCTCCAAATCCGAAACTTTTGGAAAATTCGGACCCAATTCGATAGGGGAAAATAAAATCATTCATCTCTATCATCCAGGCTTAGATAAAATAATGGTCCCTAAAGATCCAGCAGAAAACAACCCCATTTGGAGGTGACTTTGGAGCCAATCACTTCTCACTGGGGTCTATTTCTTATGGGATTATCACAAATGACCCATTCGACAATATTGATGATGCGTCCAGTGTGTACAATGATAACAATAGGGCAGATTTATTAATACTGTGTCATATTTAGAGAGCTTAGAACTAGTCGCGCCACATTTATCACAGTGGCTCATGCTGTGTAATAAATTTGGCGAAACTTTATATACTTCTATCGAACTTAATGCCACCTCTGAGTTGACTTACTTTAGTTCAACTCTTTTGTGCCAAATTGTTAGTGCAATCTGGCCCATTTAAGCCACTTCCCTTTCTACTAGGCCCCACCCCTCCCCTCTCAGCCACACCCCCTTGTTTAGCAAGGCGCAAAAAGTGTCTAAAAGAGTTCATAAATCTGGCGCATTTTGAATAGTATATGTGCCACTGTATATAGATGGAGGGTGGCCCTCAGGGTCATCTCCTTTGGTTGGTCCAAGGAGCCCCAGTCTTACGCTGCACTTGGTTTCGGAGCTGTATAGGAGCTCTATCTATTCAATCTTGTGTTCCAGCTGCTAAGAAGTAGAATAGAAACATTACTAGGCGGTTGTTTGCTTTTATCTGAGTTCCCCTTGAAATCTTTTTGTACTTTTTTTCCATTTGCTGACATTTATGGTAACAGAGCATTCAAGTTTCTCACGCTTTCTAATGGTCCTTTCTATTGTTGAGCGGAGCAGAAGATTTCCACCCATTGTAAATCTTTGTTGTGTGTGTTATAGAGTAATGTGCAGCTTCTGGGTTTTGCCTGTAATGTTTTTTTTTCATACAAAGGTCCCGGTAACCTCATATTTTCATGTTTTTATGTCCTCACTAAGGCTCTTGAGCCGTTCCACGTGCTTCTTGTTACACGATATGATGTATTTCCTCCATTTACACCGGTGTGTTCCATTTCACACTTGTTTGTGCATTAGGCGTCATGAAGACTATGAGGGAACATTTATAAAATTCTTCTTGCAGAAATGTTGTGCCGAAAGGATTTAAGCATAGACGAAATGGCCCAAAAATCCCTACATTGTCAAATATTTGCAGCAGATTTATTAATTAAGCCCTGATAACTTTTTTACTATTGTTGGACACATATGCCCTGCCCCTTTCCCTATGACACACCCCTTCCCCACTTAAGTTGAAAACAATTATTTACTTTGGACAGCCCCTCTTAATTATGTAGCCCCCTGTAAGGGCATGGCCAGACGTGGCGGAATTGCTCTGGAATTCCGCTGCGGACACTCCGCAGCGGAAATCCGCAGTGGACCCGTTTCTCCATCGCCTTCCACAGCTTTTTAGTAGGGTTCGTTTGCACGTTGCGGACAATTCCGCTGCGGAGCATAGGCTGCGGTGCGGAATTTGGTGTCCGCAGCATACAATGGTTGTTGCGGAGCAGTGGCGGACTGGTTGCGGACTCATTGTGGAATTTCTCCATTGACTTCAATGGAGATTCAAAATTCCGCAATGAAGTCCGCAGCTGTCATGCACATGTTATGTGTGCTGCGGAGCGTATTGGTTTTACTAACATGACATTTCTTCATTCTGGCTGGACCTATGTATTTCTAGGTCTACAGCCAGACTGAGGAAGTCAATGGGGTTCCCGTAATTACGGGAGCGTTGCTAGGCGACGTCAGTAAATAGTCACTGTCCAGGGTGCTGAAAGAGTTAAGCGATCGGCAGTAACTGTTTCTGCACCCTGGACAGTGACTACCGATCCCAATATACATCAACCTGTAAAAAAAATATAAGTTCATACTTACCGAGAACTCCCTGCTTCTGTCTCCAGTCCGGCTTCCCAGGATGACGTTTCAGTCTTAGTGACGGCTGCAGCCAATCACAGGCTGCAGCGGTCACATGGACTGCCGCGTCATCCAGGGAGGTTGGGCTGGATGCCGAAAGAGGGACGCGTCACCAAGACAACGGCCGGTAAGTATGAAATTCTTTTATTTTCACTAGGGAAAGTGCTGTCCCTTCTCTCTATCCTGCACTGATACAGAGACGGGAAGTACTTTCACCTCAATACGCAACGGCTAGTCCGCATCAATTTAATGCCCATTTTGGGCAGATCCGCAACAGAATCTGCAACGCAGATTCTGTGCGGCATTGATGCGGACAGTAGCGGAAGAAATACGCCACGTCTGGGCATGCCCTAATAATTTGTTATTCTTGGTGGAGCTTCTTCTTCTTCTTCTTTCCCCATTCTCTTCTTCTTCCTCTTTTTCTATTCTTCTTCCTCTACTTCTTCCTTCTTAAATTTTCTCTTTGTTATCTCCTTCCAAGTCTTCTTCTTTCTTTACTTGTTTTTCATCCTTCTCTGTTTCTTCCGTCTCCTCTTACTTCCCCCCCTCTACATCTTCTTCTGCTTTCCCTCACTATTCTTCTTCATCTTTTTGTATTTGTCTTCTTCCAGTTCCTTTCCTCTTGCCTCTTCTTATGTTATTTCTTCTTCATCTTTCTTTTCTCCTTTCCTTGTCTTCTTATTCTTCATTTTATTTTTATTCTTTCTATTCTTCTTTCTTTTTTCCTTTTCATCTCTTCCTCTTCATCTCCTATTTCTGCTTCCTCATCTTTTTTTTTGTCTTCCTCTCTTTTTATTCTTCTCCTCTCTCTTCTTAACCCATTCTTATGTCTCCTCTTTTACATCTTACTTTACCCTTTCCCTTCCTCTTCTTCTTTTTCCTCTTTCCTTCCTTGTTTTAATCTTTTTATTCTTCATCCTTCCCCTTCCCTATTCTTCCTCTACGTGCACTTCTCTTCCTCTTTGTTATATCTTCCTCTTACTAGTCTTCTTCTTCCTTTACCTGTTCTTTATCTTCCTATACATCTTCTCCTTCTGCTTTCTCTTATGCTTTTTCATCCTCTTCTTTCTATTCTTCTACTTCATCCTCTACCAGTTCTGTTCCTGTTCCTCTTCTTAATTTACCTCTTCTTTATATTTATTTTCTTCCCCTTTTTATTCTTCTTTGTAATGCTGGCTGCCGCCGATCGCCATTATCTGGTTTCCCTTGACGGCCGACAGCATACGTCTGTGCCGGCGCTCCCGTCCTCCTCCCGGGGACGCCGGCATGTACTGCTCCCGCCAACTGCTTGCACCCTCAAGGTGTGGGCACGTGCGCCCTGGTGACATCTTAAAGGGCCAGCGCGCACACTACTATAACCTTCCCTTGCCTATCCCTGTGCATTCTGTCCTATTTAAATCCACCCTGCCCTCCTGCCTGAGCATTGTTGTGTCTGCCCATGTTTGTTTAGCAAATGGTCCCTTGGTTGTATCCTGTACCCAGTGTTCCCGTATCCTGTTTACTGTATCCAGTAATTGTGTTTGTTCCAGTACAAAGTATTGTGTCAGAGTTGAGTTTGTTATCTTTGCCAAGGGTCATCTGTGCCAAGTTTCATCTGTGCCAAGTGACATCACGCCAAGTGTCTGCCTCTCCTCTATCCAGGTACCATTGTCCTAAAAGACTTTCATTGACTGTTGTTTGGCCATGTGTCACTCTGCTACGGCGGAGCTGCCTAGAGGGTCCTCATACCCCATAGTCGTGATATTCTTTTTCTTCTGTAAATAGAAAATAGGCTCAGTTTTTGGAACTTCATTGAAATAAAAACCATATTTTCGTGGGACGACTCCTTTAAGTGCTGCTTATTATGGGTGATCCTTATAGTATTTGTACGTGTTTTTTTAAAAGGGAAGTTCTCACCTTACATATGTGTGGCATATCTATAGGATATGCTATAAATGTCCCACTTCTGGGATTCCACCTATTGGGTTAACGGTGGTCCCCTAACCCCCTTTCTGCAAGCAGAGATGGACAGCAGATTCAAACTGCAGCTGCTATGGAGAAGTCCGTGAGGATATGAGGCATGTGGGACATTGAATGGATATTCCATAAATCTCTCTGTTGGGTATACCCCTACAATGGCTATTGAATATATATATGTAAGGGTGTTATGGTGCATTAATAAGGACTACTTTTCAAGCTTTATTAGATGGGGCATGGTATTAGTGGATCCCGACCTCTTCTTTTTACAATTTGTGCAACTTTATAGATATTTCTTTGCACATCTGTAACATTTATGGGGCTGTTCGGAAATCACTACACCCATCCATCACTAAACTCTAAAATATTTACACACACTCATATGTTGATGCCTATAGCGGACCATATGCTGCATATTAGCCATATGTAATAACAGATTTAGACTACTTGGCCACATGTTTGGGGGTCTGTATTAGTTTAGGGGGTCTGTGTTCATTTTGGGGTGGGATGAAGGGGGTCATGTGCACTAGTTATAATTAAAATGCCATAATAAATGCCATTATAGCAGCAGACCTATTGTCTACACATGTATATGGCGTTTCTTATCACTGGCAGGTAAAGGGTCAGTATAGGACCACTCTTCTCATCAACACGCAACGAATTCTCTCGTATTGCTGCAATTTCACACATTGATATATGATAAGAGAGAATCAGTCTCCAAGAACGATCGTGCCTCCTACACTCTGCTGTGCATTTATCTGCAATCTCTATAGGATTAGCATTAAGATTGGTCTCTATGTTTAAAGGTTAATATGAAAACAAGTTACAACAAACGGCCATGGAACAGCAAGAGATAAAGAAAAAAGGGCAGCAAAGCAAAAATGAAAATGGAAAAACGCTTAATAGTTTTGGTTCAGGACAAAAGATTCTCAATGCAGTTTAGAGAAGGAGATCCAAAATGGGAATAAAAATAGATGGCCAAGGATTCTGCTGGTTGCAGTAAATGACCCCTCTATCCATGATTGACGGGAGATATGATGTCATCAACAACCCAACAGTTAGAATTTGTTTTTGTATTAAGTGTCAAATAACCTGTTTAGTGACTTCATTAGACTCACTTCACAGTAAAGAGGGGAAAACTTACTTTTTGACCCATGCTTAATAATTTTTTAATAATAATTGTTCACAACAGAGACAAACTATTCATCTTTATAAAATAATATTTCTATTATAGCACCCTCTATGAACAAGAATATAACTACTATAATACTGCCCCTATATACAAGAATATAACTACTATAATACAACAATATAACTACTATAATACTGCCCCTATATACAAGAATATAACTACTATAATACAACAATATAACTACTATAATACTGCCCCCCTATACAAGAATATAACTACTATAATACTGCCTCTATATACAAGAATATAACTACTATAATACTGCTCCTATATACAAGAATATAACTACTATAATACTGCCCCCTATATATAAGAATATAACTACTATAATACTGCCCCAATATACAAGAATATAACTACTATAATACTACTCCTATATACAAGAATATAACTACTATAATACTGCCTCCTATATACAAGAATATAACTACTATAATACTGCCCCTATATACAAGAATATAACTACTATAATACTGCCCCTATATATAAGAATATTACTACTATAATACTGTCCACTATATACAAGAATATAACTACTATAATACTACTCCTATATACAAGAATATAACGACTATAATACTGCCCCTATATACAAAAATATAACTACTATAATACTGTTCCTATATACAAGAATATAACTACTATAATACTGCCCCTATATACAAGAATATAACTACTATAATACTACCTCCTATATACAAGAATATAACTACTATAATACTGCCCCTATATACAGGAATATAACTACTATAATACTGCCCCTATATACAAGAATATAACTACTATAATACTGCTCCTATATACAAGAATATAACTACTATAATACTGCCCCTATATACAAGAATATAACTACTATAATACTGCCCCTTATATACAAGAATATAACTACTATAATACTGCTCCTATATACAAGAAAATAACTGCTATAATACTGCTCCTATATACAAGAATATAACTACTATAATACTGCCCCTCTATACAAGAATATAACTACTATAATACTGCCTCTATATACAAGAATATAACTACTATAATACTGCTCCTATATACAACAATATAACTACTATAATACTGCCCCTATATACAAGAATATAACTACTATAATACTGCCCCTATATACAAGAATATAACTACTATAATACTGCCCCTATATACAAGAATATAACTACTATAATACTGCCTCCTATATACAAGAATATAACTACTATAATACTGCCCCTATATACAAGAATACAACTACTATAATACTGCTCCTATATACAAGAATATAACTACTATAATACTGCCCCCTATATACAAGAATATAACTACTATAATACTGCCCCCTATATAGAAGAATATAATGACTATATTACTGCCCCTATATACAAGAATATAACTTCTATAATACTGCCCCTATATACAAGAAAATAACTACTATAATACTGCCTCCTATATACAAGAATATAACTACTATAATACTGCTCCTATAGACAAGAATATAACTACTATAATACTGCCCCTATATACAAGAATATAACTACTATAATACTGCTCCCTATATACAAGAATATAACTACTATAATACTGCTCCTATATACAAGAATATAACTACTATAATACTGCCCCCTATATACAAGAATATAACTACTATAATACTGCCCCCTATATACAAGAATATAACTACTATAATACTGCCCCTATATACAAGAATATAACTACTATAATACTGCTCCCTATATACAAGAATATAACTACTATAATACTGCTCCCTATATACAAGAATATAACTACTATAATACTGCCTCCTATATACAAGAATATAACTACTATAATACTGCTCCTATATACAAGAATATAACTACTATAATACTGCTCCTATATACAAGAATATAATTACTATAATACTGCTCCTATATACAAGAATATAACTACTATAATACTGCCCCTTATATACAAGAATATAACTACTATAATACTGCCTCCTATATACAACAATATAGCTACTATAATACTGCCCCTATATACAAGAATATAACTACTATAATACTGCCCCCTATATACAAGAATATAACTACTATAATACTGCCTCCTATATGCAAGAATATAACTACTATAATACTGCCCCCTATATACAAGAATATAACTACTATAATACTGCCCCCTATATACAAGAATACAACTACTATAATACTGCCCCTATATACAAGAATATAACTACTATAATACTGCTCTTATATACATGAATATAACTGCTATAACACTGCCCCCTATATACAAGAATATAACTACTAGAATACTGCGCCTATATACAAGAATATAACTACTATAATACTGCCCCTATATACAAGAATATAACTACTATAATACTGCCTCCTATATACAGGAATATAACTACTATAATACTGCCCCTATATACAAGAATATAACTACTATAATACTGCTCCTATATACAAGAATATAACTACTATAATACTGCCCCCTATATACAAGAATATAACTACTATAATACTGCCCCCTATATACAAGAATATAACTACTATAATACTGCCCCTATATACAAGAATATAACTACTATAATACTGCTCCCTATATACAAGAATATAACTACTATAATACTGCCCCCTATATACAAGAATACAACTACTATAATACTGACCCTATATACAAGAATATAACTACTATAATACTGCTCCCTATATACAAGAATATAACTACTATAATACTGCCTCCTATATGCAAGAATATAACTACTATAATACTGCTCCCTGTGGAGAAGAATAGAATTACATTAATATTGTACCAATGGAACTAAGGTTTAATCGGTGTCTGACATGAAGTAACTCCTGGGATCCCTTTTCCGTACAGTTTCTGTCCCTCGTCACTTTTTTGTTTTCTGCGCTTCTTGGCTATAAATTAGCACTCCGCTTATCATAGTGTGAAAATGCAATTATTTTCTCAATTTCTGATGGATATTCTCGTCTCACTAGTTTATTACAGGTAGGATTTTCCTGTGCGTTCAGTCAACACAACTGAATTTAGTGTTTGAAATATAAATTGTAAGAAATGCCATTATTTTTTTCTTAATTTCACAGTGACTGACTAAGAATTCTGGTTGTGAATTTTTATTTTATATGTAAAGGTCAAAGGCCCTGCTCAATAGAATGATGTTGCCCCCCCGCCCCACAAGATCAGCAGACTTCTCCCAAATAAAAACCATATAACAGACAACCACTTTAAGCCCTTTTAGGCCGGGTTCACACAGTGTAAATACTACGGATTTTTCACAACGGAATTCGTTGCAGAAAAACTTCAGCATAAGGCTATGTGCATCCACAAAATAAAAAAAGTCTCAAAATACGGAGCAGTTTGCATGCGAAAACAGCTCCTGATTTTCAGAAGTTTTTTTAATAACAGTCGAGTTTTTCGCTGCGTTTTTAACGCCCGTTTTTGGAGCTGTTTTTCTATAGAGTCTATGAAAAACGGCTCCAATAACGGCTGAGGAAGTGACATGCACTTTTTTTTCGCGGCCGTTTCTGTACGCGCCTGTTTTTCTCAAAACGGCCGCATAAGAAACGCCCCGTCGGAAGAGAACGCCGTTTTTCCCATTGAAATCTATGGGCAGATGTTTGGAGGCGTTCTGCTGCCGATTTTTCACCCGTTTTTTTCGGGTCGTTTACGGCCCTAAAAATGGCTGAAAACACTCTGTGTGAACATACCCTAATACAGTAGCAGCAAAGTGGATGAGCTAGAACAAATCTCCTCCACACGCTGCGTAAATGATAAGTGGAAAAACGCTCAGAAATTGACCTGCGGTGCGTTTTTTTAATCCGCAGCGTCAATTGTATTTGCGTAATCGCTGCTTTTTTGATGCGGGTTTTCCCCATTGAATTCAATGGGAAGTAAAACCTGAAACAAATACCAGATGTTGCAATTTCTGCGGCGGAAAAGCTTCAATTCCACTGCAAAAAAATCCAAGCCGGACTCGTGGGATGTCGTTTCATCCCATGTAACCGTTGCAGCCAATCACAGGCTGCATCGGTCACATTGGGTCGTCCCAGAAGGCCAGGCTGCAGGACGGCTGAGGGACGCGTCACCATGGCTACGGGTATGAAACTTACATACATGTAGTTTTTCGCACCGGACATTACAGTCGAAAAGCAGCACCCCAATTTTGTGCGGTTTTTCGGTCGGAATTCCCTGCGGCGACCAGGGCGGATATGCTGTGTGCTTTTTACGCTGCGTATCCACCCTCTGTGAACATACTCTAAGGCCCTGTTCACACAGAGTTTTTTTGCAGGCAGAAAATTCCGTCTAGAATTTTGAGGCAGATATTGATCTGCCTGCATGCCGTTTGCTTTCTCTGCCTCCCATTGATGTCAATGGGAGATCAGAGACGTAAACGACCGAATATAGGGCATGTCGCTTCTTTTTCCCATGAGACGGTTTTTCCGCTCGTGGGGAAGAAACGCCTCCGCCTCCCATTGAAATCAATGGGAGGCATTTTCGGCCGGTTTTTGGCGCGTTTTCCGACGTGGTTTCCACGTCAAAAAAACGTGTAAAAAAACTCTGTGTGAACAGGGCCTAACTGTTACCTAAGGGGATGAAGACGTTCAACTAGCAACCAGTCCGTCTCAGATTACGCAACTCCTTAGCTCAAGGCTGAATCGGTCGTGACATAATCAGACAAGGGCCCAAGAGTCTTAACAGTGTGAACCTTATATTATTCACTTCCATAATAATATTTTTTATGGAGAATCCCTTTAAGACCAATCAGAGTGGATGACTTTGACACGGACATGAGCGGACATGATCAATTCTGGGTCCTTTAATGTTGGACGGTGCCATAAGAAGATATCAGAAGAGAACCGTGATGGGGGTGGGGAGTTTTTATCATAGTGCCATGGTGGAGATTTCTAGAGCACCCTGAGCAGTGATAAGATTTTTTGATGTGGAGCTCGCAGCTGATGGATCCCACCAATGGTGTCTTCTGATCAGAAGGGGACCCCCCACTTTTATAGTTTACTACTCAATGGAACTAATGTATCCTAAGAGCTGATCCTACAATGTAATCGTACCCCCAAAAAGTCCTGACCCGGGTGGTGGCTGTGGCTCTACACAAGGTCTCCACATGTTGAGGTCCTCTATAGAAATGAGCGAATTTCCAGAAATTTGTTTCATGTCTGATTCGGAGCGAATCACAAGTGTCCTGATTGTCGTGAGAACTTGTGTCTGACCCTCTGAGGTCTTCTGGGACTCTATCCAACCCCCAACCCAGCATTAGTGATGTCATCACCTATACACCTTGTGATTGGTTGTGCTAGAGGTGCAGTTAAGGAAGGCTGCCTGCAAGGCATTATGGGTAAGCCCATCCCAAGTCATGTGATCATTATTCTAATTTGTAAAATGGCGGCCAGCGCTTGCCGGTGACCGCCATGTTTCTGCAATTCTTGCTCCGCGAACCCCAAAAGTTTCAGAATTCACCGAATCCTAAACTTTTTGGAAATTCGGTGTAAATTTGATTTGTGTAGATTCGGTTGGTTCATCTTCTATTCATGCTCACGTGTGGGGGTGAAGTGTTTGCAATGTGTCTGATCAATCTTCTCTCTATATTCCAGGCAATCTTTACCCGACGCTTCTCTAATGTGTTTCGTGCCAGTGATAAATCCATCGTTTCTGCCGCAGTCACAATTTGTTTTTGATTTGATGTATTGCAATGTGCCGTGTAAAATGGAGCTTATTTGTCGAGTTATTTTCTATCCACATGTTCCCGCCGGCGATGTTCTGCTTGATCAGATGCTGAGAATAACAGAGGAACGTTGGCAAATCGACGTGCGCCCAGGTGGTCGCTTAATATCCTATGATTTCTAGGCAGCTTCTGTGTTTTCCCATTGTCTGAATCTAATGCAAATCCTGCAAATCTCGGGTGTTACAATGTAATCTAAAGGCTACAGATTGCTTATTCAGGGCTGCATGTTTTGCAGCTACAGATGTAGCAGAGTTGAGTTTTCATAAGAAGATATATTGACATATATAATTGTGAAGCGAAATTCATTGACCGATCCCATTAACTGCATCCCATTAAATGCGTCAGTAATCAGTTCCATCCTAATCCGTTATTGTGCAGGACTAGAGATGAGCAAATTGTTTTGACATGAATAGAATTTGGTCCAAATTTTCAAAAGTTTTGTGTTCAGCGACTCCCGACATTTTTTGACTTTCTAGTGCACAAAATGTGGCACAATAGGGTCAGTCGGCGACACTGGCCGGCATTTTACAGATTAGAAAAAGGATCACATCACCTCGGATGGGCTTCCTCATAATGCCTTGCAGTCAGCCTTCCCAAAATGCACTGCGGTTATCCCCCATCCCTCTAAAAAGTTAGTCAGCAACCAAGGATAGCAGATCAAAAACAGTAGAGAAGAAAGAAAAGAAAAAGAAAAGAAAAAAGATCCAGAAATATATCAAGGCACTCTCAGGTAAATATAATTTATATAATATCAATTTTATTTATTTAAACCTCCGAATATTTTCAGATACATTAATATAAACATACAAAAAGTTTTTTTTTAAAAAAAGATCTCCTGGCCAAGAGATGAAGGATGACATATAATCTAATACACCTTTACATATTAATTGAATCGCTCGTACAATACGTTTGTTCTCCCTAGGCATAGGGACATATAATAAATTTGGAACAATCGCTAGGTTGTGTTCACACTTGCGTTTTTGAACAGAATAGATTTTATATGCTCAAGGTGGCCACCATGCCTATTCATGACAAGTGGGAATATCTTTATCCTTATAATCTCCTATATAGTGGAATTCCAATCCTGGGAGAATAATCATCTCACGGCACATAAACTGTCTTGACGGCAGATCCTTATATTATTTAGCTCTTCCCTCCTATTGCATATATCATTGGATTTTGGGGATAATAAGTAATAGGCAGTCTATTTTAGTAGACGCAAGGTTTTAAGTATATCCCCCTCGATCCTCTTTATTTAAAAGGCAATCGGTTTTCCAAGATTTCGAAAAATAGCTTGTGTTTTTACCTCTAATGTTCCGGTGAGCCTCTGTAATCCATATGCGGGAGCAATCTGTTAACAGGTGGGACGAAAAGGCCTTCCAACGGTAAATTCCAGGCTATATATTCATCTGTTTCTCAACCCACTTTGGGGCTCCACCGCAAGGTCAGATGGCTTTAGGTTTTCTTCTAAATACCCGCTTATTCCACACCGTGCACAAGGCGATACAAGGTCCGGGAAGGCAAGAGCATAGGCCGGCAATAAAGTGAATTACAATTCACATGATGTCTCCTTCCATATCATGTCTCCAAGTTTGGTCAGGGATTTGCAGGGCCAGGTATAGACGTCACTACCTGCCCAACTTGATTAAGTCAGCTGACGCGTTTCATCCCTACACGGGATTTCCTCAGAGCTGTTTTAGCAAGTGTAGCCAAGGGCATTGTATTTATAGTGTCCCAACAGTTATTCATTGGTTCCTCAATTATAAGTTTAAAGAGGCTTTATTTCATATATATATATATATAAACAGATGTGTATAGATTATATCATGTTATCTTTGCACAATATATTTATTTGTAATTTATAATTCAAAAAAGGAAAAAGCTTTTCCCTTACATTTTAAACAGAACAAGTAAATAAATAGATAATTCCTTTTATCATTAACCCACATCTATACGATATTTAATTTATTAACATAGTAATGGAGGATCAGTGGTATGCTTCGAAAACCAATACAGATAATCTGTTTAGTCTGACACGAATAGCATAGAACAGTATAATTTTTCACAAAAGAACTATTCCAGATTATAATTTATTCCCGGATCATAGAAAAACGGAAAACAAAGTTTTTCCCCTTCCCCCAATGCATCCGTTCTAATCATATAGCCAATTTCTCACCTTTTTTAGCATCATGCATTGACTAGATTATACAGTCTCTCGGGGAGGGCAGGGGAACACGTCTCATGCCAAAGGGCAATATGACCTGTGTCCCCACCCACCCCGAGAGTCCGCAAATCCATTGCCAATCTGCCAGAAAGAAAATTCTTTCAATAACGCAATCTTAATACATAATTTTTATTAATATCACCATTCTATATGGAACCAACAAGAAATTCTCTGATCGATATGTCAGGTACCTATTTATGAAGAGGAAGGATTATTTATATTATAGCGCAATCTGATCATTTAATAATCTTTTAATATAAATTTCAAAAAGCCAAAATAGGGCCATCTATATAAATATTCCATATTTCAAAGACAATATTTTCCATTAATTTTAATTATTTTTGTTTTCATCACATTCCAAAATAAGAATCCTTGGATAGAGATATTTCATATCTACTGGGATTACCATTTGTTTAAGGGAGCCATAAGGAAAACAAATACAAATATAGATTCTTTATCTTTTTCATTATATCCCAAAGTTGTAGCCTTTGGATAGGGATATTTCATATATACTGGGATTGCCATTTATTCAAAAGGACCATAGGGAAAAGATAGAGAAAACCGATAGACCCATTTGTTGGCACCATATAGTATTCATATTCCCCATTGGGAATAACAATTTAACCGTTTAATTCAAAATTTTAGGTTTTTATTTTCAAATTTTTATATTTTTAATGATAGGGGGCAGGTGGAGACCGCTATGGACGCTGGTAAACAGCCATCCCAGCAGTAATCAACCTGCTCTCAACATTTTTAATACTCAAAGGAACATATTAAATTTTATTTCGTTATTTAGTCCCTTAGGGTTTAGGGTGCCTAGCGTATAAATCCACATGGTTTCCTTTTGTAGCAGTATACGGTTCCGATCACCCCCTCTTCTATCTTCAAATAATTGATAAATTCCCATAAATTTCAAACCTATAGGTGACTGTCCATGATGTATCTTAAAGTGTGCTGCTAGTGGATTCTTCATTTCCCCCTTGGTGATATCAAAAATGTGTTCACTTATACGTATATGTAACTCACGTTTCGTTTTCCCGATATATTGTTTCCCACATGGGCAGGTAACAGAATATACCACCATCGTTGAGCGGCAATTGATAAAATTGTAAACTTTAAATTCCTTTTTATGTTCGGAAAAAGTATCTGACTTCGTTACATATTTACAACATCTACACGAGCCACATTTGAACATTCCCTTTGGGCGTTTTTGTAGCCATAGGTCCCTTTCTGGGGTATTTCTCTTAAATTCAGAGCTGACCAATTTATCCTTTAGTGTAGGTGCCCTTTTGGGGACCATACTTGGAATGTTTCCTACTATTGAATTGATCCTTTTATCCAATGTTAAATATGGCCAGTTCTTTATCATAAGGTTCCGCAATATATCCCAGTGAGATCCATATCTGGAGATGAATCTGACTCTGTTGTCACCATTGTCCCCCTTGTCTCTCTTCATAATTTCCTCTCTATTTTGTCTGAGTGCTCTATTATATCCTTTTTTAATTAGTTTCTTAGAGTACCCCCTATTTATAAAACGGGAGGAAAGATCTTGAGCTTCATTTTTAAAGTTTTCAAAATCAGTACAGTTCCGTCGAATTCGAAGGAACTCACTGATTGGGATCCCCCTAATTTGAGAGGGCAAATGATGACTACTTGCTGCCAATAAGGTATTACCCGATGTCGGTTTTCGGTACGTAGTTGTTTTAAGTCTATTCCCATCCCTATAAATATTAAGGTCGAGAAAACTTATAGTATTTCTACTATGTGTAAACGTCAAGAGGATATTCAGATTGTTAATGTTGAGATCCCCAATAAATTCATTAAGAGAGCTCAAAGATCCTTTCCAGCATAGTAGGATATCATCCATATATCTAAGCCAGGTAGATGCACACTTCCTGAAGAGGGGATGAGGATATACAATGAACTCCTCCCACCATCCCAGATGTAAGCACGCATATGATGGTGCGCAGGAGGATCCCATGGCCGTTCCATGTGTCTGGCGATAATATTTGCCATCAAAAGAAAAACAGTTATAATTCAAAATGAATTCCAACATCTCTATAATAAACTCATTTTGATGAGACCAATCTCCTCCTCTCCTCTCCAGGAAATGCGCAGCAGCTCTCATGCCAATATTATGCGGAATCGATGTATACAACGACTCCACATCTAATCCCACCAAAATGAAATCATCATCAAGCGTTAAATTCTCGATTTTATTTAGAAGGTCTCCTGTATCCAAAACAAAGGAGGGCAATGTACGGACAAATGGTTTTAACTTCTCATCTATGTACTTCCCAAGGTGATCTGTCGGGCCATCACACCCTGAGATAATCGGTCTGCCCGGTGGCATATTCCTATTTTTATGCACCTTGGGAAGCACATAGATAGTCGGCATTCGTGGATCCCTCACCTCCAAATATTGGAATTCATGTCTATTGATTAGACCCTCATCCAATGCAAAGGCCAACTTTCTATTCAATATTTCAGTTATATTTTCCAATGGGTTATTTATTAAGAGGGTATAGGTATTCGTGTTTAGTTGTCTTTTGATCTCACTGACATAGTCCTCTTCCCTGAGGAGAACAACATTGCCACCTTTATCGCTCGGTTTTATCACTATATCATTTTCTTTTATTAATTCTTTCAAAGCTTTTCGTTCTTTTTTTGTTAAGTTGTCCTCACACAGAAAAGAGGACCAGTCAATGAGACCTATATCTCTAAGCATTGCCTCCAAGAAAGTCTGCGTATATCTATTGGAATATATACTTGGCATAGTGCTACTTTTTTTCCGTAATCCTGTATATTCAGGGATGATATCAATATGATCTTCTGATCCATCAATATCTTCCAATGGGTTACCTTCCCTCCATAATTCCTTTAAATCTACCAGGGTATTCCAATCTGATAACGATAGATTGGGGGCTGTCTCTAAATTAGTTATTTCTCCCTGGGGTGATGGTCCTGTATCACCATTCCCACTATTTTTCTCATGTCTTTCCCCATGCCAGAGTCTCAAAAGGATCTTTCTCAAAAATAAATGGAGATCTTTACAGATCTCAAATTCCTTCCCAGGGGTAACAGGTGAGAAACCCAAACCTCGATTAAGTAGGGAGATGTGATCCATTGTCAAAGGGAAATCTGTTAAATTGATTATATTATTAATATTGTTTTCTATCTTCCCCTGCGTTGCCTTGTATTTGGACCTCCTTTTCTCTCTACTGATCTTTCCTCTCCGTATTTTCCTCTGTTTCTGTCCCCTAAAAAAGAGACCTTTGGTTGAGGTTCCTCAATTCTAGTATGTCTCCCAGTCTCATTGTCACTTGATGGGTCACTCGTCGTTTCCCCATCCGTTGACATAAGGGTATTTCTTCTTATCCATGATCTACCTCTATTTTGTCTCTCTTTATTTTTTTGAAATGAAAAAATCTGCTTTTGTTCAAAGTCAAAGGTATCCCTTTGGAATTTTTTTCTTTTGCGTGTTGAAATTTCCCGAAGTTCCATTTCCACCTCTTTTTTAAGGCTATCATTTAATTTCCCAAATTCTGGGTCATTACAAAACATATCTAGCTTTTTAACACTTTCCTCAATTTCAATAGTAAGTGATCCTAACATGATCTTCTCTTCCTCTATTAATAATTCCATCAAGTTCCTCGAGTGTCTTAAACATTCATTATCCCATTTTTCCAAAAATAATTCACTCTTGAAATGTGATGCTGGAACTGTACGTCTTCGCAAACCTCTTGGTGTTATATTAGATGTTTTATAGGCTTCCAAACTCTGAATATCCCATTTTCGTCTTAAGTGACTCAATATGAGTCTACGATGGTTTTTAAAGAGGCCATATATATCTCCATTCAAAACTTCTGTATTTCTATTCATTTCGCAATTTAATAGTGCCGCAATCCGTGCGTCTACCTCAGTATCTAGACAATATGCCATTTCAAAAACACACCACTGATCCTCCCTAACTCCAAAAAGAAAAAAGTTAATTTCTCAAGGGTATATAAGAAAAGGGAGGGAACACCCTCCAGATAATTTATACAAAAAGGAAACAGGTCATGGCTAGACCATACCCAAAAATCATACCCAAAAATGCAATATACATATAGCACGGTGCCATTTCTGGAGAAGATATATACCAAAAAAAGAAAAAGAAAAGAAAAAAGATCCAGAAATATATCAAGGCACTCTCAGGTAAATATAATTTATATAATATCAATTTTATTTATTTAAACCTCCGAATATTTTCAGATACATTAATATAAACATACAAAAAGTTTTTTTTTAAAAAAAAGATCTCCTGGCCAAGAGATGAAGGATGACATATAATCTAATACACCTTTACATATTAATTGAATCGCTCGTACAATACGTTTGTTCTCCCTAGGCATAGGGACATATAATAAATTTGGAACAATCGCTAGGTTGTGTTCACACTTGCGTTTTTGAACAGAATAGATTTTATATGCTCAAGGTGGCCACCATGCCTATTCATGACAAGTGGGAATATCTTTATCCTTATAATCTCCTATATAGTGGAATTCCAATCCTGGGAGAATAATCATCTCACGGCACATAAACTGTCTTGACGGCAGATCCTTATATTATTTAGCTCTTCCCTCCTATTGCATATATCATTGGATTTTGGGGATAATAAGTAATAGGCAGTCTATTTTAGTAGACGCAAGGTTTTAAGTATATCCCCCTCGATCCTCTTTATTTAAAAGGCAATCGGTTTTCCAAGATTTCGAAAAATAGCTTGTGTTTTTACCTCTAATGTTCCGGTGAGCCTCTGTAATCCATATGCGGGAGCCATCTGACCTTGCGGTGGAGCCCCAAAGTGGGTTGAGAAACAGATGAATATATAGCCTGGAATTTACCGTTGGAAGGCCTTTTCGTCCCACCTGTTAACAGATTGCTCCCGCATATGGATTACAGAGGCTCACCGGAACATTAGAGGTAAAAACACAAGCTATTTTTCGAAATCTTGGAAAACCGATTGCCTTTTAAATAAAGAGGATCGAGGGGGATATACTTAAAACCTTGCGTCTACTAAAATAGACTGCCTATTACTTATTATCCCCAAAATCCAATGATATATGCAATAGGAGGGAAGAGCTAAATAATATAAGGATCTGCCGTCAAGACAGTTTATGTGCCGTGAGATGATTATTCTCCCAGGATTGGAATTCCACTATATAGGAGATTATAAGGATAAAGATATTCCCACTTGTCATGAATAGGCATGGTGGCCACCTTGAGCATATAAAATCTATTCTGTTCAAAAACGCAAGTGTGAACACAACCTAGCGATTGTTCCAAATTTATTATATGTCCCTATGCCTAGGGAGAACAAACGTATTGTACGAGCGATTCAATTAATATGTAAAGGTGTATTAGATTATATGTCATCCTTCATCTCTTGGCCAGGAGATCTTTTTTTAAAAAAAAACTTTTTGTATGTTTATATTAATGTATCTGAAAATATTCGGAGGTTTAAATAAATAAAATTGATATTATATAAATTATATTTACCTGAGAGTGCCTTGATATATTTCTGGATCTTTTTTCTTTTCTTTTTCTTTTTTTGGTATATATCTTCTCCAGAAATGGCACCGTGCTATATGTATATTGCATTTTTGGGTATGATTTTTGGGTATGGTCTAGCCATGACCTGTTTCCTTATTGTAGAGAAGAAAGAAACCAAAAAGTTGGGACTTGGGATGAGCAAATTGATTCTACATGGCAAATGCCGAAACTTTTGGGGTTGGTGGCGAACAAATTTGCAAAATGGTGCCGGTCGGCCAGAGCAGACTACCGTTTTACAGATTAGAGATAGGATAACAAGACGTCAGACAGGCTTTCCCTTAATGCTTTGCAGGCAGCCTTCCCATAATGCACTGCGGTTATCCTGCCCACTACCCATATATGTCGCTGTCCCTTTTACATTACTAATACTATCTTGGCGTTAAAGAGTTTGAACGGGGTTGGATACCGTCCTAGAAGAGATCGAGGAGTCAGACACGAATTTTCAGGGCACTTTTGATCCGCAGGACAATTTATTCGGACTAAATAAAATTTTGGTAAATTTGCTCATCTCTACACAGGACACAAAAAATGTAAGTATCCTCTTTCCTCCCCAACCTGTTATGAGTTTAGATCTTCTTTTTGACTAGGGTCAGACTGATTGCCCACCAGAGTAACAGAGGATACCGGTGAGCCCAGGCTCTAAGACAAAAGTAGTCCCCAATGGTCCATCAGCAGACAACCCTACAGTAGACAACCCCATTTGGAGGTGACTTTGGAGTCAATCACTTGCCACTAGGGTCTATTTTTTTATGGGATGATCACAAATAACCCATAAGATCTTATTGATTACATGTCCGGTGCGTACAATGATAAAACCAAAGATTACAATGCAATTTATGTGCAAATGTTCTGTATTGTTGAAGGGTGTTGGACTCATTTCTTCTGGTGGGCCAAAGTACACCAAATCTAGCACAGCATTGTACTCATGTTCTGGCACACATTAACAGAATATCACCTCTGTGTAGATTCACCACTCCAACACGTATGGTACCGGCCATAAGCACCCTATATAATTTGTTCCTAATACTTGACAGCCCTTGATTTCAGGAACCCTTGGCGTGGTTGGATCTGCAGAAGGTGAAGGACCTGGCCCTGCAACTTCTCTCTAAAAACAAAAATAACAACACTGAACTAGGAGAGTCTGGGTCAGCTGTTGTAAAGCATAGAGCCCATATATTGTTCGGCCCCTTTGCTGTCTGAGTCTGGCCCTTGCTTGCACCACTTGTTTTTATTAACAGTTTTCCAATCAGTAACAATTGGCTTATCACGACTGTGCCAGATTATAGGTCATCATCTGACATGCCCAGGGTTTCCTTAATTTTTACCATACTGATACCTATGTGACAAGCCAGAAAATTATTTGGATTGAATTTCCCCTTTATGTCACAGGACAATGTGGGGTATCTGGGGTACATTAAACCTTGGGCCATCTGGTTTCCTGTGAATGGGACCTCAAAAAGGTGGAGTTTTCATAAAAGTGGAGTTGCTATCTCGTTTTCGGGTGTTCCCAGGCGGTATAGACCTGCAACTTGGTCACAGCAGTTATGCCTATAGAAATATAAGAGATTGCTCAAGATTTGTGTCCGTTCTTCTGATCCTTTGTATTTCCTGCCCCCTCTAGAGATACTGTACTTGAGTTCCTGAAGTCTTGTTGTCCGGTATCCTGCTGGTGGTTCGTGGTCCTTGTCCTCTCCGACTCTTCTGCCCCTTCTAGGTCTGATCCAGCTAGACATGTTGTTCCAGCCTGACTTCTCCTATGACTCCTGGCTTTGTTTCCCTTCCCTGTGGACCTGCCCTCCCTTAGGACTATTAGTGCCTGGTCACATATAGAGATGAGCGGAGCGAATTGCACGAAATTCATTTCGGGTCTGAGTCCGTTGTATCGGTGGATCGATTCAATCTGGTCTGAATAAATTCGCCACGAATTGAAAGTTCCCAGATTTCCCTGAAAACTTGTGTCTGACTCCCTGAGGTCTTCTAGGACTATATACAACCCCATTCAGGCTCTTTAGTGCCAAGACAGCATTAGTAATGTCAAAGTGTCAGCAACATATATGGGTAGAGGGAGGGACAACCGCAGAGCATTTTGGGAAGACTGCCCACCCGAGGTCTTGTCATTTTCTTTTAAAACTGTGAAATGGCAGCTGGATCTCGCCGATGAGCTCTATTTTGTGTGCCAGGAATACCGAAAGTCTTGGAATTCGTCACATGGAATCGATTCGCTCATTTCTAGTTGCAACTTTTTGGTCTCCTTCTTCATATTGTTTTTGGTCTGCTATCCTTGGTCGTTGACTAACTTTTTTGTTTCATTGACCACGGCTGCCTACCATGTTAGAGTTATGGCGATGAGTGGTTACCAAAAATTTGCTGCCTGTGGGACAGACACTCATCGCCAAGTGGTGTCTATTAGGCTAGCAGGCATCTCCAGAGACTTGATTTTGGATTTTTATAGGTAATTAGTCCCCCAAAAAAAGTGCAACATTCTATTCTGAATACCTCTCCCATCATTCCTTATGATGCAGAACAGATTTTTGTCCTTGGGAGGAGCTTTCTCCTGTGCTCATTGTCGCCCCCTACTGACTACTCTAGTGAGTATGAGCTGCGAAAAGGAGCGGGGGAAGGGAGGTGACAACCGCTCTGAGTACCGTTGGTGATTATACCCTGATGTAATGACTTGTGGAATCAGTAAAGACTTTGAGCTAAGTGCTTATTGTTGTCAGAACATTTTCCTAGTTTAAATTTCCATAAACATCAATCTTGTTAGTAATATGAAGTTAGTTAATTGTTTCTCCTCATCATAAATTCTTCTTTAAATTAATTTCATGATGATGTAAGTAATCCGCGAGCAGAAAAAGTGCAATCTCACATTTCATAAATGGTATTCAATAATTTGTGGCCAATTAGCTTCCCTCTCTGTATAATGACTGCGCTAAAATCTAATCACAACATACTAGAGTTCTCAGTAAAAATATGTTGATTTATATTACAAGTTCTCGTCTTCATTGTCGATAGTTCATTGCTCTAACACAGTGTAAGTCCTTAAAGGGGGTCTCCGCTTTGGACAATCCCTACTTGTTAGAAGGGTCCCTTGGCAATAAGCAGATCACAAAGTGTCTAACTGCTGGGACCACCAGCGATCACCTGTACTCTGTGGTGACACCTGGCAGTAAGTGTTCAATTTCCCTGCAGCGCCACCACAGGAGGAATGAAGTATTACACAGTGTCCATCCATTTCAATGTGTTGTCTGTGTAATACAGGACAGGACAGGTCCACCAGAGAGAGAGAAGCTTTACATGACCGCTCTCCACTCTAATAGGGTGTATGGAAATGGGTTTTCTAAACGGAACAATCCCTTTAACTCTATGTCTATGCAGAGGATTTGGAGCTCTGTATCATAAAAACAAAGCACTGACTGGTATAAAGCTATATTAAGAAATGAAACAACTTAGACCTATGTAGAGGGAAAAACAAAATGTTGTTTAAGGGTGAACATTCACTAACCCCTTAAAGGGAACCTGTCATCCACATTCCATGTGCCAATGGTAACCCTTTTATGAGAACTTACATTCAGAGCTCAGGCAGCCAGAGATGGGGCGTATATAACATTCAGGTCAGGTTCAGCATCTTCCCTCAAGGCAAAAGTGTAATTTTCGGCTTCGTCACTTTAAATTGATAAAAATCTCTTAGTCTGCAGCCACCACTAGGGGGAGCTTACTGCATACATTGTACTAAATAATGAAAATAATCAGGAAAACAGTAAAAAAGCTTAAAAAATTACCTTAGCACCAAAAATTTGACATGAAATCCCCATTTCGAGTAGTTTTTGTGCTCCGATGTTTCTTAACCTTACAACGTCCCTGTGTCATCGTGGCCTATGAGTGTCTCCTGTGATTTTTGGTGCATTAAGGTGAACACACTGTTGTTTTTGTATCATCTTCAATGCTTGCCTGAAGGGGTTTTCCTCCGGATAGTTCATCAGTATATGATCGGTACGTGTCCGACACCCGGACCCCGCAACGATCCACCACTCCGGCTGCCTTCGTGCACCGGATATTTGGAACGGGATGCAGTAGTTGGAGCCGGTAGCAGATGGCTCCGACCACCGCATAGAGGCCGTTCGGCAGAACTGCAGCTCTGCTTCTAGTCACTTGAATACAGAACTGCAGTTCGGCCGCTATTCTTTGACCCGAGCCATCTGCTTCCAGCAATATCGTCCAGTCCCCTTTAGGAAGTCGGAGTGGCGGATTGGTGCAGGGTCCGGGTGTCGGACACACACCGATCATATATGGATAGGTCATCAGTTATCAGAAAGTGGGAAAACCCATTTAATGTCTTCCGGTGATCATAGAACAATCCGGATGATGGAGTGACTGCCTCTGGTTGTCTAGTTCAGGGTGTAGGGCTAATTTTGACAATATTATGGGTGTAATATGTGGAGCGTCATTTTCGCTGTGACATTTCCACCTCGTCTGAACTCTGAGTGTTTTTTTTAATATAATAATTAGAAAAGAGAAAAGAGAATTTGTGAAGAAATGAAGGTTACAGAATAATGAGCGTTTAATCCGCAGCTGCACCTTCATGATACAAATACTCCAATTTTTCAAAGCTCTTAATTATTTTTTAATGAAGGAGAAAATTAGTTAATCATGTCATGACTAGATATCCTACAAGTACTTTCCCGGAAAAGTTCATCCTTTTAGTGGCTGTTAATCTTAGTTCAGTTGCATTAAAATAGAATAAAAAACGTGAGAATATTTTTGGCGATGGCAGCAATGCATCATGGGAAACCAAATCATAAAGGCATTGAACTAACTCTGATGATTTCAAGATTTATAAAGCATCTTCACCATGTTCAGTTTACATACAGAATGAATCTACATAAAAGTTGGGTCACTAGTCGTGTTTAAAAAGTAAAGACGCCCCAGGTAAAACATTTGTATCCAATCTGCACATATCAATATTTGATCTTCATTCACACAGTATATCAAGGAGATGGAATTGACAAAAAGCAATAACACAATATCTTGACAATATTATAAATTTTTTAAATTCACAGATATGCCATTTTCTTTTGCGGCAAAAGTAAGTGCACCTCATACCTAGTATTTCCACTTGACAAGAAGGAACCTCCATGTCATGTCATGTCATTTTTTAAATAAATGACACGAACTAGTCTCTAAGATAGCGATATATAATGTAATCTCAGATTGTAGTATATGATGTCATCACAGAGTGTAGTATATGATGTCATCACAGTGTGGTATATGATGTCATCACAGTGCGATATATAATGTAATCTCAGATTGTAGTATATGATGTCATCACAGAGTGTAGTATATGATGTCATCACAGTGTGGTATATGATGTCATCACAGAGCACAGTATATAATGTCATCACAGAGTGTAGTATATGATGTCATCACAGAGTCTAGTATATGATGTCATCACAGTGTGGTATATGATGTAATCACAGAGTGTAGTATATGATGTCATCACAGAGTGTAGTATATGATGTCATCACAGAGCGCAGTATATGATGTCATCACAGAGTGTAGTATATGATGTCATCACAGTGCGGTATATGATGTCATCACAGATTGTAGTATATGATGTCATCACAGAGTGTAGTATATGATGTCATCACAGAGCGCAGTATATAATGTCAACACAGATTGTAGTATATGATGTCATCACAGAGCGCAGTATATAATGTCATCATATGATGTCATAACAGAGCGCAGTATATAATGTCATCACAGAGTGTAGTACATGATGTCATCACAGAGCGCAGTATATGATGTTCTCACAGAGTGGTATATGATGTTATCACAGTGTGTAGTATATGATGTCATCACAGAGTGTAGTATATAATGTCATCACAGAGTGTAGTATATGATGTCATCACAGTGTAGTATATGATGTCATCACAGAGTGTAGTATACGATGTCATCACAGAGCGCAGTATATGATGTCATCACAGTGTGGTATATGATGTCATCTGTAAAGGATCTGCCAGGCACAGCTTCGGGGTTAACTCCCATAGGTAATCAGTCTGCACCCGAATCTACGTCTCTGAGACTGACTCCATCTTCCGCCACTCAGGATGGCAGGCTTAGGAGTGGGAGAGCCTATCGCAGCCTGGCCAGACGGTGCTAGCTCCCGCCCTCTGTCTATTTATACCTGCCTTTCCTGTTCCTCCTTTGCTTGTGATTCTTCTCGTGTGGTTTCCTGGCCCAGCTACAGCTCCTAACTATTTGATCCTGCTCCATACTGACCCTGGCTTACTGAGTACTCTCCTGCTCTGCGTTTGGTACCTCGTGCTCTCCTGGTTTGACTTGGCTCGTTCACCACTCTGGTTGCTCACGGTGTTTCCGTGGGCAACTGCCCCTTTCCCTTTGCTTTGTATTCCCTTGTATGTTTGTCTCGTGCACTTACTGAGCGTAGGGACCGCCGCCCAGTTGTACCCCGTCACCTAGGGCGGGTCGTTGCAAGTAGGCAGGGACAGAGTGGCGGGTAGATTAGGGCTCACTTGTTCGTTTCCCTACCCCCGTCGTTACATAATCACAAGCCCATACCTAGTCTACCCTGGTCCCTGACACCACTATGGACCCCCTTGAGACCCTGGCTCAGCAAATACAGGGTCTCTCCCTACAGGTCCAGGCCCTGGCTCAGAGGGTCAACCAGCCTGATGCTACCTTAGTAATTCCCCTCACCTCACCTCCTGAACTCCTTTCGGGAGAGTTGTAGGCTTTACTTTCGCTTAAAGCCTCATTCCTCAGGTTCTGAGAACCAGCGGGTGGGTATAATTATGTCCCGGCTCCAGGAAGGGCCCCAAGAGTGGGCCTCCTCCTTGGCTCCTGACGCCCCTGAACTTTCCTCCGTTGATCATTTCTTTTCTGCTCTCGGACTCATTTATGACGAGACTGACAGGACTGCCTTTGCCGAGAGTCAGCTGGTGACCTTACGTCAGGGTAAGAGACCTGTTGAGGAGTATTGTTCTGACTTTAGGAAGTGGTGCGTAGCTTCTCGGTGGAATGACCCTGCCTTAAGGTGCCAGTTTAGGTTGGGTCTGTCGAATGTCCTGAAAGACCTGCTAGTTAGCTATCCCTCTTCTGACTCCCTAGACCAGGTTATGGCTTTAGCGGTACGACTTGACCGACATCTCAGGGAACGACAACGTGAACGTTTATGTGTTTTCTCCTCCGACTCCCCCATGATGCCTCCCGAGGTTCCGTTGCTTCGTTCCTCCCCAGAAGACTCAGAGGTACCTATGCAACTCGCGGCCTCCGTGTCCCCCCAACAACGTAGAGATTTCCGCAGGAAGAATGGTCTCTGCTTCTACTGTGGGGATGACAAGCATCAAGTGAACAACTGTCCTAAGCGTAAGAATGCAGCCGGAGAACTTCCGCGCCTAAGTGATCATCGGGGAGGTCACTTGGGCGCACAGGTATTTCCCGTAAATATGAAACGTAATAAGATCTTGCTTCCCTTTCAGGTCTCTTTTGGTGGTAGGTCTGCTACCGGCAGTGCCTTCGTGGATTCAGGGTCCTCTGCTAATATCATGTCTGTGGAATTTGCTATGTCTCTTGCTATGCCTTTGATTGATTTGCTTAAACCTGTCCCGGTAGTGGGTATCGACTCCACTCCTCTTGCTAATGGTTATTTTACTCAGCATACCCCTGTTTTTGAACTCCTTGTTGGCTCCATGCATTTAGAGCAGTGCTCTGTACTGTTGATGCAGGGATTATCGTCCGATTTGGTTTTAGGCCTTCCCTGGTTGCAGTTGCATAATCCCACGCTTGACTGGAATACTGGGGAGCTTACCAAATGGGGTAATGAATGTTTGACGTCATGTTTTTCTGTTAATTCTATTTCTCCCCCTGAGGAGGTGAACACGCTACCTGAGTTTGTTCAGGACTTCGCTGATGTTTTCTCTAAGGAGGCCTCCGAAGTGTTACCTCCTCATAGAGAATACGATTGCGCTATCGATTTGGTACCAGGAGTTAAGCTTCCTAAGGGTAGGATATTTAATCTTTCTTGTCCCGAACGTGAAGCCATGAGAGAGTATATCCAGGAATGCCTGGCCATGGGTTACATTCGCCCATCTACTTCTCCGGTAGGTGCTGGCTTCTTCTTCGTAGGGAAGAAGGATGGTGGTCTTAGGCCATGCATTGACTACTGTAACCTGAATAAGGTCACTGTAAGGAACCAGTATCCCCTTCCTTTGATTCCTGATCTCTTTAATCAGGTTTAGGGGGCCCAATGGTTCTCTAAGTTTGATCTACGGGGGGCGTATAACCTTATCCGCATCAAAGAGGGGGATGAGTGGAAGACTGCGTTTAACACGCCCGAAGGTCATTTCGAATACCTCGTCATGCCCTTTGGGTTGTGTAATGCTCCGGCGGTCTTCCAGAATTTCATAAATGAGATTTTGAGAGATTACCTGGGGATATTTCTTGTAGTGTACCTTGATGACATACTGGTGTTTTCCAAGGACTGGTCCTCCCACATTGAGCATGTCAGGAAGGTTCTCCAGGTCCTTTGGGAAAACAAACTGTTTGCAAAAACCGAAAAATGTGTGTTTGGGGTACAGGAGATACCATTTTTGGGTCAAATCCTCACTCCTCATGAATTCCGCATGGACCCCGCCAAGGTTCAGGCTGTGGCGGAATGGGTCCAACCTGCCTCCCTGAAGGCGTTACAGTGTTTTTTGGGGTTCACTAATTATTACAGGAGATTTATTGCTAACTTCTCGGTCATCGCTAAGCCTCTTACGGACCTCACTCGCAAAGGTGCTGATCTCCTCCACTGGCCTCCTGAGGCTGTCCAGGCTTTTGAGGTCCTTAAGAAGTGCTTTATCTCGGCCCCGGTGCTGGTTCAGCCCAACCAAATGGAGCCATTTATCGTGGAAGTTGACGCATCCGAGGTGGGAGTGGGGGCTGTCTTGTCCCAGGGTACCAGGTCCCTCACCCATCTCCGCCCCTGTGCCTACTTCTCCAGGAAGTTTTCGCCCACTGAGAGTAACTATGATATTGGCAACCGCAAACTCTTAGCCATTAAATGGGCATTTCAAGAGTGGCGCCACTTCCTGGAGGGGGCTAGGCACCAGGTAACGGTCCTTACCGACCACAAGAATCTGGTTTTCCTAGAATCTGCCCGGAGGCTAAACGCGAGACAAGCTCGATGGGCGCTATTTTTTACCAGATTCAACTTTTTGGTTACCTATAGGGCTGGGTCTAAAAATATTAAGGCCGATGCACTGTCGCGTAGCTTCATGGCCAGCCCTCCTTCGGAGGAAGATCCTGCTTGTATTTTGCCTCCCGGTATAATCATTTCTTCTATTGATTCTGATTTAGTCTCTGAAATTGCGGCTGATCAAGGTTCAGCTCCCGGGAACCTTCCTGAGGACAAGCTGTTTGTTCCCCTGCAATATCGGCTAAGGGTACTTAGGGAAAATCATGACTCCGCACTATCTGGTCATCCAGGCATCCTGGGTACCAAACACCTCATTGCCAGAAACTATTGGTGGCCTGGGTTGCCTAAAGACGTTAAGGCCTACGTCGCCGCTTGTGAGGTTTGTGCTAGGTCCAAGACTCCCAGGTCCCGACCAGCGGGCTTACTACGTTCGTTGCCCATTCCCCAGAGACCTTGGACACATATCTCCATGGATTCTATCACCGATTTGCCTCCATCCCAAGGCAAGTCGGTGGTGTGGGTGGTAGTAGACCGCTTCAGTAAGATGTGCCACTTTGTGCCCCTCAAGAAACTACCCAACGCCAAGACGTTAGCTACCTTGTTTGTCAAACACATCCTGCGTCTCCATGGGGTCCCTGTCAATATTGTTTCGGACAGAGGGGTACAATTTGTTTCTTTGTTTTGGAGAGCCTTCTGTAAAAAGTTGGAGATTGATCTGTCCTTCTCCTCTGCCTTCCATCCTGAAACCAATGGCCAAACGGAGAGGACTAATCAATCTCTAGAACAATATTTAAGGTGTTTTATCTCTGACTGTCAATATGATTGGGTCTCAATCATTCCCCTCGCTGAATTTTCCCTTAATAACCGGGTCAGTAACTCGTCAGGGGTCTCCCCCTTTTTCTGTAATTTTGGGTTTAATCCACGGTTCTCCTCCGTTTCACCTGGTAGTTCCAACAATCCCGAGGTAGAGGTCGTTCATCGGGAAGTGTGCACAGTCTGGGCCCAGGTTCAGAAGAACCTAGAGGCGTCCCAGAGGGTACAAAAAACTCAGGCAGATAGAAAACGTTCTGCTAACCCCTTGTTTATGGTCGGGGATCTGGTGTGGTTATCGTCTAGGAACTTGCGTCTTAAGGTCCCGTCCAAGAAGTTTGCTCCCCGGTTTATTGGGCCGTATAAGGTCATTGAAGTCCTCAATCCTGTCTCCTTCCGGCTGGAGTTGCCCCCATCTTTTCGTATACACGACGTGTTTCATGGCTCCCTCCTTAAACGCTGCTCCCCGTCCTTGGCTCCCTTGAGGAAACCTCCTGTTCCCGTTCTCACCCCTGAGGGGGTGGAATTCGAGGTGGCCAAGATTGTGGACAGCAAGATGGTCCAAGGCTCCCTCCAGTACCTGGTCCATTGGAGAGGATACGGGCCTGAGGAGAGGACTTGGGTACCCGCCCGGGATGTTCACGCTGGGGTATTGGTCAGGAAGTTCCACCTTCGTTTCCCCAGTAAACCAGGTCCACTTAGAAAGGGTCCGGTGGCCCCTCATAAAAGGGGGGGTACTGTAAAGGATCTGCCAGGCACAGCTTCGGGGTTAACTCCCATAGGTAATCAGTCTGCACCTGAATCTACGTCTCTGAGACTGACTCCATCTTCCACCACTCAGGATGGCAGGCTTAGGAGTGGGAGAGCCTATCGCAGCCTGGCCAGACGGAGCTAGCTCCCGCCCTCTGTCTATTTATACCTGCCTTTCCTGTTCCTCCTTTGCTTGTGATTCTTCCCGTGTGGTTTCCTGACCCAGCTACAGCTCCTAACTATTTGATCCTGCTCCATACTGACCCTGGCTTACTGACTACTCTCCTGCTCTGCGTTTGGTACCTCGTGCTCTCCTGGTTTGACTTGGCTCGTTCACCACTCTGGTTGCTCACGGTGTTTCCGTGGGCAACTGCCCCTTTCCCTTTGCTTTGTATTCCCTTGTATGTTTGTCTCGTGCACTTACTGAGCATAGGGACCGCCGCCCAGTTGTACCCCGTCGCCTAGGGCGGGTCGTTGCAAGTAGGCAGGGACAGAGTGGCGGGTAGATTAGGGCTCACTTGTTCGTTTCCCTACCCCCGTCGTTACATCATCACAGAGTGTAGTATATGATGTCATCACAGAGTGTAGTATATATTGTCATCACAGAGTGTAGTATATGATGTCATCACAGAGTGTAGTATATGATGTCATCACAGAGCGCATTATATGATGTCATCACAGTGTGGTATATGATGCCATTACAGAGGGTAGTATATGATGTCATCACAGAGTGTAGTATATAATGTCATCACAGAGTGTAGTATATGATGTCATCACAGTGTGGTATATGATGTCATCACAGAGTGTAGTATATAATGTCATCACAGAGTGTAGTATATGATGTCATCACAGAGCGCAGTATATGATGTTATCACAGTGTGGTATATGATGATATCACAGTGTGTAGTATATGATGTCCTCACAGAGTGCAGTATATGATGTCATCACAGAGCGCAGTATATGATGTCATCACAGAGCGCAGTATATGATGTTATCACAGTGTGGTATATGATGTTATCACAGTGTGGTATATGATGTCATCACAGTGTGGTATATGATGTCATCACAGTGTGGTATATGATGTCATCACAGAGTGTAGCATATAATTCCTTTGCAGAGTTTAATATATGATCTTAAAGCACGTTTTGCATTACGTCTGTAACACCAGACCTCAAGTGGTTCTTCTGAACTGAACGTAGATCACCACAGAACCCTGATATGTTCCAAGTTCACTTCTGTAGTACCTTATGGGGTCCAGTGCCATAAAGCAGATCCTGAGGGAAGACTGTAGAATATTTCATCCCACTGTGTGCAGTGATATCCCAACAGAGGATTGTGGAAGACCTGTCATATCCGAGAAGAGCTGTCAATGATATTGCAGTTCCACCCTTCTAGCTGCTCATCGTTCAAACATTGGGGGCATCATAGCAGTTTGCAATATCATATAATATTTTATTTTCTTCCAGGGAACATTTGTCCATCCTTACAATAGTATACAGCATACACTATACATATATATATACCTTCAACTTCTGGACTTTGAGCAAATAACATAATCTGTCAGAGGCGTAGCTTGAATCTCCTGGGCCCAATGCAAAATCTGTAACAGGACCCCCCACCTTCAATGTTCCCCTAATACTGGTGTTTTCTTATATGGCAGAGGGGCCATTGAGCCCCCTCAGGCACTAGGGCCCGGGTGTGACTGCTGCCTCTGCACCCCCTATAGCTATGCCGCTGATATTATTTTCCTGATAAATAACTTTGAATAAATGTATTTATTTATTTTTCATTTTGATACAATATAAAGTTTTGGATTTAGGGATCTTTCTGATCCGCAGTAAAATACCCGCACAATCAGTAATTGCCCGATAATTACGCACAGAGTACTGGAGCCTCATTCTGTAACTTTTAAGCAGTCTATCATCAGACGGTAAATGACATGTTAAGTAGGTAAAATATGTATCCAGTGCCACGTTCCCTTCTGTTCTTAATGGTATTCTTAGAAAAATTGGCTTTTTAAAGGAAATGACATTTAATGAAATGTTTATTTATATCTGACATTTCAAAAACTCTGAAAAAGGAAAAATATTCTCAGAAAATGTATCTGTTCTAAACTAGTTGGAATTTTGATAGTCCGGAAAGTTTCATTGTTCCACAGCCCAAAAATTACCTCGTAAAGGTCAACGAGAGGAACTTACTCAGAATTCAGAGCAAAATGTCAAAAAAATTATCATTTTTTAATTCCAGTCTACAGAATGTGTTCTTCTATATCCCAAGTGTCAGGGTGTCATTATCCTGTACCCCAAGTGTCAGGGTGTCATTATCCTGTACCCCAAGTGTCAGTGTGAAATTATCCTGTACCCCAAGTGTCAGTGTGTCATTATCCTGTACCCCAAGTGTCAGTGTGTCATTATCCTGTACCCCAAGTGTCAGTGTGTCATTATCCTGTACCCCAAGTGTCAGTGTGTCATTATCCTGTACCCCAAGTGTCAGTGTGTCATTATCCTGTACCCCAAGTGTCAGGGTGTCATTATCCTGTACCCCAAGTGTCAGCATGTCATTATCCTGTACCCCAAGTGTCAGGGTGTCATTATCCTGTACCCCAAGTGTCAGTGTGTCATTATCCTGTACCCCAAGTGTCAGTGTCATTATCCTGTACCCCAAGTGTCAGTATGTCATTATCCTGTACCCCAAGTGTCAGTGTGTCATTATCCTGTACCCCAAGTGTCAGTGTGTCATTATCCTGTACCCCAAGTGTCAGGGTGTCATTATCCTGTACCCCAAGTGTCAGTATGTCATTATCATGTACCCCAAGTGTCAGTGTGTCATTATCCTGTACCCCAAGTGTCAGTATGTCATTATCCTGAACCCCAAGTGTCAGTGTGTCATTATCCTGTACCCCAAGTGTCAGCGTATCATTATCCTGTACCCCAATTGTCAGCGTATCATTATCCTGTACCCCAAGTGTCAGGGTGTCATTGTTATGTGATCTCAAGGAGCCACTAGTTGTTCTAAAACTTGTTATCTCGAGACCTCAGCTGTCGATACATCATTGTGTTCTTATGGTCACTGTAATGTCTGCTGTGAATGTTGTCACGAAACACCCATTACCTATGACCAATATAAATACGGCTATATAATAACTACGGCTATATACTATATTACTGCACTTACACAAGAGGATGACTCAGGGCGTTATATTACATAGGAGAGCAGATTATTATTATTATTATTATTATCATTTTAGTTCATAATGGATAAAGTCTCAGTTTTCAGAGATTTGCTGCATTGTTTCCTTTTAGGATTCTGGCTCCTTTCAGAGTTTATTGATTTCTCGTTTTTTTTACCCTTTTATTACGTTATTTTGTTCCATTTCATTTGTATTTACTTTTGCTGCTATTAATTCAGATCCGGCGCGGTGTCTGTGCGATGAGCTCGGTGCACGGCATATTCTTCATTTGTATCACATTCAGTTCTGAAGTTATAATCATTTTATATTTTAGCTGGATTACTATCTGTCTAGTGCAGAAATAGTGGTTGAACCTTTCATATCTCAATTTACACTAAAACGGTGTATATTAACCACTTATATACAAGAAGGTACATCAGAGAACGGGATTGTTTCTATAGGCTCATTGTCATGGACAGGTCAGCAGTCACAGAGATAACCCGCTGTGACACTTAGGGGTGCACTTGTGGGTGAGGGTTAAGGGCTATGTACACCTTTGATTGGATTTTTTTTTTTTTATCAGTGTGTTTTGTGTTTATTTCCGTTTTCTAAATTACTTTTGTTATTTATTTATTTTTTTACTTTTTCCAATACAGCCTCTATGTATCCTGTATACGTAGAAGATGTATCGTTCTCTCTCAACCTATTCCGTCAGTTCAGCTAAACTGACGGCTCTGCTGAGAGTGGGTTCCAGCAAATAATGATCACATCTATGTTCATAACTTACTTGTGATCGATATTAACTGGATCCTGGTTGTCAGAGGCACGCAGGACCTGCACTCAGCCGAGCCGTCAGTTCTGCTGAACTGACGGAATCTGCTGACAATTACCGATACAGCTTCTATGTATGCAGAATACATAGAAGCTGTATCATAAATGTGTTTTAATAAAAGTCAATTAGAAAAGGGAATTAAAACAAAAAACACATTGATTTAATAATAATAAAAAATAATCTATTCAAAACTGTACATAGCCTTTAAGTTATACAATTCTTTCTGCCACCACTAGGAGGAGCTCACTGCAAATAGATTTATGCAGTGAGCTCCCCCTAGTGGTAGCTGCAGGTAAACTTTTTTTGAAATTTGGACCTATTTAGTTTAAGTAAAGTAAAATTATAGTTACTGTACATCAACCTGCCTTAAAGGTGTTTTCCAAAAAATGGTCAAGGAGCAGAAATAGTGTAAAAATAATAAACTAATTTATATTTTCCTAAAATATCCCCTGCCGGTCCAGCACCGCCGCTCCCTACGGATCTTTGTTTACATGGCTGCAGCCATATCGTTGCCAACTACATACGTGACCGCTGCAGTCTGCTGGCTTCTGGCTGCACCATGTGGAAAACACCTTTACAATCCCACAGGAACCAAAGGACCTTGTTGCTTAGGTGAGGTATGAACGTCCTGAGCTGGTTTATATAATCAATGCAGCTGATGTGTAACTGGCCCTTTAAGGAGTCGTGGGACCCTATGTAGCTGGCGACCATAAGTAGAGCATTCAATGTCGAAATATTTCCTCCCTTAGCTCGAATTCCTTGTTGAAGGTTTTTTTTTGTAACAGATCATACTGTCTGTCTGTGTAAGGGTCTTCACTAGGGGTAGTCATGGGGGTTTTCACTCTAGTCCAATGAAAGGGGATTAGTCATGGGGTCTTTAGGAATATCTCTTTAAATGCAGAAGTTTAATGTTGTTCCTCTGAAACCAACACATTAGAAACCGACGTACCATATCTGATATGTAGCAAAAAATGTTACCTTGTACCATGCCCATTTATATCGGACACACCCTAATCTACAGCATTTGAACCATAAATAATGCATATTCTCCAAAATGAATAAAGACCCCAGAACAGACCCCCTATAGTAATACAGAGCACATCTGCTAAAAGAAAATATTATAAAATATAGAGATATATTTGACTGGAAGGGCTTCATCACACAAATAGAGGAGACTTGGAGCGCTGGTGAATCTTTCCTGATGCGGTCAACTCCCAAAATTACTCCAATCATCCAAGGAAGCCACAAAACATCCCTGAAGAACATCCAAAGACCTGCAGCCTGTCCAGCCTCAGCTCTGCTCAGTGCTCTCCAAACCCAATAATTGTCTCACATCCGCATAGAACTGCTGAATGTTGCTCGAGTCCATTGTAATGATTTTCCCCTGCATAATGGATCTTGAACGAATTATCTATTAGGTTACCGCCCCCTGAGTAAGTACCACCCATGAGGAGCAAATGTTCATTTCATATTAGTAAAAAAATCTGTGGATGATCCTATAAATGTGTGAGATAATGTTCTTTGGACAGAGGGGTCAGAAGTGGAGCCAGAGATGCCGCTAGGTTTTCCTTAACTGGGGGAACAACTTAAATTTGTCACCCCTCCCCCAACCTAAGCTTCAACTTTTTCATCTTGAGGTGTTACGAGAGTACTCAGCTTTCCTCTGTCTAATATTTCATATTATTTGAAGATCAGAAATCATGTAGTAAGACAAATATTTAACACTAGGAGTCATCTGAAGCCGGGGGGGATACTTTGTCATGTAACTGTATGCAGATTGTACACACACACCCCTGCATATTGAGAAATGAAAATCCCTTAAGGTTTTTAGTCTCCATTTAAATGACTGTCATGGAGCCTGCACACAATACTAGAAATAGATTAAGGTGTGACATCTGACAGATATTCAGTGGAGACAATTTTAGGATTGCATTTCACCTCTGGCGCCATTTCCATATGACAATTACATAAAGTTCCAAAGAGTCAAAAATGAGATGTATCCCGTACGCCGGGTAATGTCTGCCTGTCAACTCACTCCAAGTTACTTTATATTAAGATGAAAACAGCAAAAATGAGTTATAAAAGGTGTATTTATGGCCAATAACGCTCATCACAGCAGAGCTCCTTATGTGGTGACAGCTTATTACCTCTTTTCATGGCACAATATAACAGCCTAGTTGTAAATTATAATTCTGACACTTGGATATGCTCAAGATAGACAGCTAGGGATTTTTTTTTCTGTATATTGTTTCGACTTGTAGCCTTGATCCTAGAAATTGCTCCTTTATGTTATAACTTTCATAAATCCACCCCCAGTCCATTACAGATGTGCCAAAAAACGAATTGGCACCTGCTGCCAGCTATAGTGTAATCCCTTTCCTGTTACTTAGACTGCACCGAATGGTGGTGCCAAGACATTACTAAAATAAGCAGCCAAGGCAACACCTCTCATGTCATGTGCACTAGATGCAAAACAGGATAAAGATAAAATACAAAATAAAAGGCAAGTTGCCCAAGAAATCAAAAACAAATTCTCCAAAAATTCTTTAAGTGTATACAAAAAAAGGTCAAAGCATGTAGGACCCCTATAAAATAGTGACATGGGGTTAGTCAGTAGAAGGCATAGATAGTAAATGTTTTTTTTAGCTCTTTATATGCAAAAGATGGAAGCGCAGCTGATGTAGATGGTGCCAGTGCTGAAAAGCTGTTGTAGACGATGGCAGTGCAAAGGAGCTGACGTAGACAGGCCAGTGCTGAGGAGTTGATGTAGGTGGTTCTACTGCTGAGGATCTGGTGTAGGCGAAGCCCATGCTGAGGAGCTTATGAAGGCTGTGGCAGCACTGAGGAGCTGATATAGACAGGGCCGGTGCTGAGGAGCTGATGTGTACACAGGGCCAGTGCTGAGGAGCTGATATAGACAGGGCCGGTGCTGAGGAGCTGACGTAGGCAGTGTCATTGCTGAGAGGCTGATGTAGTCAGCGCCAGTGATGAGGAGCTGATGTGTACACAGGGCCAGTGCTGAGGAGCTGATGTGTACACGGGGCCAGTACTGAGGAGCTGATGTAGGCGGTGTCAGTGCTGAGGAGCTTATGTAGACAGGGCCAGTGCTGAGCAGCTGATGTAGGTGGTATTATTTTTGCAGCGATTTTGACGCAAATCGCAGCAAAAACCGCGACGAAACGGCATTGTGTATATCCTGTAAAGGACCTGCAGACATAAAGGTCACATGACCTTATGTCTGCAGCTCTTGTTACTGATTAGAGACCTGCTGGTCACATGACCGCAGGTCCTACTACATCAGCAGCAAGAGAGAAGACCGTGAGATGAGCTGCAAGGTAATTATAAGGGGATCATGGATTTGTTTAAGGGGTCTGTATTTAGGTGGTCTGGGGTCTGTATTTAGGGGGTCTGGTCTGGGGTCTGTATTAAGGGGATCTGTAGTAGTTTAAGGGGTCTGGTGTCTTTATTAGTTTATGGGGTCTGTATTTAGAGGACCTGGTCTGGGGTCTGTTTTAGTTTAAGGAGTCAGGTCTGGGGTCATTATTAGTTTAGGGGGTCTGGTCATCTCACGTGACCACTGCAGCCAATCTCAAGCCAATCACAGGCTGCAGCGGTCACACGAGATGAAACGTCATCCCAGGGCTGCAGAACGTCAGGACGTCAGAGGGACGCCTCACCATGGTAAGTATCCAATTTTTTTTTTTCAGTACAGGATTTCTACAGCGGACATTCTGGCAGAAAAACCGCACCACAATTTGGTGCCATTTTACGGCTGGAATTCCCTGTGGTAACCAGGGCGGATATGCTATGTACTTTTATGCAACGTATGGGTCAACATACCCTAAGGGGAAGCAGGGGATTTTGAGCATTTTACCAGAAAACATAGCTCCTACCCCTATAAAGATTTTTGGACTTATTTAGGCTGAATAGAATTAAATTCACCCTAACACTATCCCAAACCTCCAGGAATCTGTTGTAAAACTCTGAACAGTCCACATAATCGGGGAAAGGGGGGTCTTTTGCCTTCTTCAACCTGGGTACCATTGAGCCTGGAAACCCTCACAAAGTGTCCCCTTGCTGGGACCTCCAGTGATCACCTGTGATCTGTGATGAAACCTGTCAGTAAGTGTTGAATTTCACTGCAGCGCCACCACAGGACACATGAAGCATTACACAGTGTCCATTCATATCAATGTGTTGTGTGTGTAATACAGCACAGGACAGGTCCTCCAGAGAGAGAGAGACGCGCTATGTAACCGCTCTCCACTCTGACTAAGAGAAGAGGATCCTAAATTGAGGACCCCCCTCTACTAATAGGGTGTCATGTCCGGGCCTACGCTCAAGCGGCGCCCATTCTGTTTCTCTTTATTTTAAATCTCTACAAGATATTCTTAATAACACAAATTGAGCAAAGTTATTGGCAAATCCCCGCCTGTGATCTCCCATAACTGGCCCCGTTTACCGGAGGACGTGAATTTGTTGCATGTGTTATAAGAAGCTCTTTGCTTGTCTAGAACTAAATTGCGCAGATGAAACAATACCATTTAGACATTGCTTTGTATTTTCAATTTTAATGATTTATGAAACGGTAATAGTGCAGCCTCCGACATTCAGGCTGTACGTGGAAATTACAGAGGCAAGATCCTAGTTAAGAATAAATTTCACATGACAGCGTCTTCACAGGAAACACGTTTCTCTTACGTACACTACATTCTGCTGCCTTAATGAGAAAATTCCGTAAAGAAAAGACAAAGGTTCTATAACAAATAATTGCAATGTGTCATCTTATCCTTAGGATGAATGGATATTAACTATCGTACTCAGCTCTGCTACATCCGTAGTTGTGCAGTTCTGGCTTATCCAGGGGGACCATTGAAGAAATACCTCCTTCGCCCTACAGGTCCTGATTCACACACAGTGCTTCTTGATCAGATTTGATCTATGAAAAGGTCAAGTGTTCGAGATTGGTGGCAAATTGAGTTGGGGTCCCCCTTTATACAGGACATAGAGCAGCTGCAACGAATGCCTCCATGGCACATTCCACTTTAAAAACCTACCAGTGATATCAAACTAAAGCTCATGGGTGGTGGTCTTTATTTACATCATAGTTATGGTATATCGTCTTCTGATCCACTAATGACAAGCTACTTTCTAAAAACACAGTAGTGTCGGCTGGCCGTGTAGGGGTGCACAGTAGGTGGCACATTTTCCCACTTATAAAAGTTTTAATGTTCTTGCCTTAAAGTTGTGTTCATGTATACTGTGTTGTATTGTGCTCTACACTGCGATGCATTTTATGTGCACCTGCAATGTTGTTTGTGGCCACTAGATGACTATAAAGATTGCTGAGAAGCAGGAAGTGTGTTGTCTGTGTGTGGCTGAGACCACATGGAATACCTGGGGAGTCTGTGTAGCGGAGATAACGGACTGCAGGGAGTCGGGACAAGTTGTCGCCAGCCAGAGCTGAGGTAAACATGGCTCTACGTAGTGCGGCAAGAGTCGCCAGGTAGCAGTCTTGGTGGTCAGAGGGACAAGAGAAGCTGTGGCCCTTTTCTTAGGCGTCAGGTCATAGAAGCCGTGGAGAGCCAAACGGCGGAATCTGCTGTGAGTGGGAACCCCAGCGCAAGCTGGCAGTTACAGAAAAAATTGAGTAACAATCAGAAAGGAACGCTCCTGTTGTGTCCGCGGTCGCTGACCGCCGGCACACCGTACTTACCGGCAGGACTATGGGTGCTTGTCGGCGTCTCCCTCCTAGGAGACGCCAACTCACGCGGCTGCATCCTCCTGCTACTAAGGTGCGCGTGCACCAACTAAATGTTCCCTAACCTATCCCCTTACTTCCTACACAATATAAACGGCTCTGCCCTTCCACTCCTTGCCTGAGCGTTGTTGTTGTTGTATTCCCATGTTAGTCATGCCAATAGTCCCTTAGTTGTTGTCCTGCAAAAAGTGTTCGCGTATCCTGCTACCAGTATACTGTATCCCATAACTGTGCTTCTTCCTGAGCTGCATCTAGTGTTGGAGTCATGTTGTCATCTGCCATGTCTGGTGTCATCTGCTACGTTCCATGTCATCTGCTACATTCCGTGGCATCTGCCACATCTGGTGTTATCTGCCATGTCTGGTATCATCTGCCACGCCAAGCATCACCTGTGCCACGTGTCTACTACTCCGAGCTTCTGCCTGAACCTCCTCCCAGGTACTCTTACCCCAGAGACTGTTATTGATTGTAGTTTGGAAAGCTGCTACACCACTACGGTGGGTCCACATACCCCACATACCCGTGACAGCTCGCATTGATTATCACTGATAAAGACAATGGTTCGGTTACAATTAACTGAATTGCTGCATGTGGATTGGTGCTTTAGATTGTGCTGTGAATTCCTGCTGTGCTAGAGGCAGAGAGAGTTTCTTCTTTCAGACAAATGGATTCATATGGCTGCTGCAGAGACCTGATACTCTTAAATATTTTCTGTAAATACACATTTAGACATCATTACATGAGAAAATTCTGGAATACAGACGTTTATATAGGTGATCAGAGTCAATCAAAAGCTCCAAACCTGCCTAGTTCACTGGCTGTATTTAAATGCAAATCATCTACATGCAGCTCTCTATAACATCTATTACATTTGGCCCATTTAAATCGAAAAATTGATTAAGACCCTACTTTGTACAAACTTCTGCTATAAAACATGGGCCGGTGTTTAATATTCATGCTTTTGTATGTCTGAATTACTAGAAACAATTTTCTGTTGTAGCAGGAAAATGCAATTACTATAAATGTGACACGATGCACAAAGAAGGTCAAAGGGTTCATATCATGGGAACAATACTGAATTTAGGTTATTTTCATCTTAGACAAAGAACTAAATCTTCATTTGGACATGTGTCTTTTTTCAGCCGTACTAACTATGTAACTATGTAACTATGTAACTATGTAATTTCTAATGTTTGGAGGAAGAGATTGGTCCTGGATTGTCACACACATAAAGCCTCTCACAACCTCTTTATTTAGATGTTGCCGGGACTCGAAGAAGAAAAGACTTAAGTTATTATGTTCTAAAAGTCAATTATTCTGATCTAATATCTACATAACAAAAGCAAAGTCTACAGCTCTGAAAATAGAGGAGGGGGTAACCAGGAGGAAACCAAAAGAAAACAAGCAGAACATTCGAATTCTTACATTCGTTAATAAGATCTGAGTGGCCGATCTTCCTGGTGACACGTGAATGTCCACCTTTTAACACATCATTTTTATGCATTTATTTCTTTATACGCAGCGGAGCCCCATTATTATGAGCACCTCCTACTTTAGACGTCAGCAGCGCGTAGCCCATGAAGGCAGTGATGTGTGGTGGTCTGGCTTGGTGGGTATATAAGGGGTGCGGTCGGCTGTCTGATCACATATCACTCGTTGTTGTCAGGGGTAAAAGGGGAGATTTATCAGAGTAGCAAAAATGGATAATTATCGGCTTTTGGGCCACGGGTGGGGGTATTTATCACACAGCGCAGTTTGTGAACTGTTCGCGTGCTGCTGTGGTGACAGTGAATCGTGAGTGGATAAATGGCACCATTGGGAATAACTAACGAGGGCCGGGCGACACGCTAAAGTGGAGCAGCTCACCGTGAAAATCATCCAGGGGGCTACCAGACGTGTGTCTAACACAACAGTTCAGCGAACCCTCCTGCGTATGGGGCTCCACAGCCGACGGACGGTCACTGTTCCAATGTAACAAAGCTGCAGCGGAAAAAAAGGTTTCAATGTGCACGGAAGTATCGGAATTGGACCACCGATGATTGGTAAAGGGTCGTCTTCTTCGATGAGTCACGTTTTCTGCTTCATGGAACGGACGGGCGTTGGCGTGTCAGGCGAGAAACATCAGAGAACAAACACCCGGCAACCATTGCTGGAGAACACGAGCCGGTGGCGGCAGCGTTATGGTCTGGGGATGTTTTCATGGTATTCTCTGAGCCCCTCATCCATGTGGATGGATCTGAAGCGATTTGGGTATGAATCCATCGCCGCAGATCACGTCCCCCCTACATGCTGATTGTCTTCCCTGGCGCAGATGGAATCTTCCAGCAAGACAATGCGACATGTCACACGGCTAGAAATGTCCGACAGTGGCTGGAAGAGCACGATCAAGACTTCCAAGTACTTCCCTGGCCGCTAATTCACCAGATTTGAACCCAACTGAGCATCTGTGGGACCTCGATCGTCTTGTTGGCTCTATGGATCCTCCCCTGCGCACCCTCCAGCAAATGTGGGATGCTCTGCAGTCAGCAACCGCCAGATACCGGAGACCACCGACCAGCACCTTATTGATCACTCCCCACCCGTCTACTGCTGTCCGTGCTGCACACGCTGGTTACTCTGGATATTACCTGCTGCTCAGAATAATGGGACTCCACTGCGTATATATTATCACTGAAGTCAATATGTGGGTTCCTCAAAGAAACAAGTGGGAACTCTTCATAAAACATAACCTTTATTAATTATTCAGATTAAAATACTCTAGGTAATTCTTTTGATACACAAATACCCCTGACACAACCAGAGTGGAATCAAAAAAGCAACCCCCAATTATCACCTGGAGTATCCAGAAAATGATATCTAGATGGCGTGGTACCACAGCGTATCCGCACTGGGCGCCGCAGTGAATTCTGGTGGAAAAACCGCACAAAATTGTGGTGCAGTTTTTCGAACCGGAATGTCCGCTGCGGAAATCCGTCCATAAAAAAAAAAAGTTTGGGACTTACATAGCCATGGCGATGCGTTCCTCTGCCGACCTGCAGGCCAGTCTCCTGAGATGACGTTTAATCCCATGTGAGAGCCGCAGAAGTCACATGTGATAAAACGCCATCCCAGGAGACCGGCCTGGACAAAGAAACACAGAATTCTGGGTAAGTATAAGATATTTTTTTCTGAGTTGTGGTTTTTGTGGCAGAATCGCTGCTTTTCCGCCACAAAAAAATGCAACATCTGGTATTTGTTGCGGGTTTTACCTCCACATTGAATTAAATGGGGAAAACCTGCAACTCAATTTTTTAGTGTTTTTCCTCCCTTCTTTTACGCAGAGTGGATGAGATTTGTTCAGGTCTCATCCCCTCTACTGCTACTGTATTATGCTGCAGATTTTCCGCAACTAAATCTAGATATAGATTAAGTTGCGGAAAATCTGCAGTATTTACACTACGTGTGAACTAATACAGTGAAGGAAATAAGTATTTGATCCCTTGCTGATTTTGTAAGTTTGCCCACTGTCAAAGACATGAACAGTCTAAAAATTTTAGGCTAGGTCAATTTTACCAGTGAGAGATAGATTATATAAAAAAAAAAGCAGAAAATCACATTGTCAAAATGATATATATTTATTTGCATTGTGCACAGAGAAATAAGTATTTGATCCCTTTGGCAAACAAGACTTAATACTTGGTGGCAAAACCCTTGTTGGCAAGCACAGCAGTCAGACGTTTTTTGTAGTTGATGATGAGGTTTGCACACATGTTAGATGGAATTTTGGCCAACTCCTCTTTGCAGATTATCTGTAAATCATTACGATTTCGAGGCTGTCGCTTGGCAACTCGGATCTTCAGCTCCCTCCATAAATTTTCGATGGGATTAAGGTCTGGAGACTGGCTAGGCCACTCCATGACCTTAATGTGCTTCTTTTTGAGCCACTCCTTTGTTGCCTTGGCTGTATGTTTCAAGTCATTGTCGTGCTGGAAGACCCAGCCACGAGCCATTTTTAATGTCCTGGTGGAGAGAAGGAGGTTGTCACTCAGGATTTGACGGTACATGGCTCCATCCATTCTCCCATTGATGCGGTGAAGTAGTCCTGTGCCCTTAGCAGAGAAACACCCCCAAAACATAATGTTTCCACCTCCATGCTTGACAGTGGGGACGGTGTTCTTTGGGTCATAGGCAGCATTTCTCTTCCTCCAAACACGGCGAGTTAAGTTAATGCCAAAGAGCTCAATTTTAGTCTCATCTGACCACAGCACCTTCTCCCAATCACTCTCAGAATCATCCAGATGTTCATTTGCAAACTTCAGACGGGCCTGTACATGTGCCTTCTTGAGCAGGGGGACCTTGCGGGCACTGCAGGATTTTAATCCATTACGGCGTAATGTGTTACCAATGGTTTTCTTGGTGACTGTGGTCCCAGCTGCCTTGAGTTCTTTAACAAGTTCCCCCCGTGTAGTTTTCGGCTGAGCTCTCACCTTCCTCAGGATCAAGGATACCCCACGAGGTGAGATTTTGCATGGAGCCCCAGATCGATGTCGATTGACAGTCATTTTGTATGTCTTCCATTTTCTTACTATTGCACCAACAGTTGTCTCCTTCTCACCCAGCGTCTTACTTATGGTTTTGTAGCCCATTCCAGCCTTGTGCAGGTCTATGATCTTGTCCCTGACATCCTTAGAAAGCTCTTTGGTCTTGCCCATGTTGTAGAGGTTAGAGTCAGACTGATCATTGAGTCTGTGGACAGGAGTCTTTTATACAGGTGACCATGTAAGAGCTGTCTATAATGCAGGCACCAAGTTGATTTGGAGCAGTAACTGGTCTGGAGGAGGCTGAACTCTTAATGGTTGGTAGGGGATCAAATACTTATTTCTCTGTGCATAATGCAAATAAATAGAGATCATTTTGACAATGTGATTTTCTTTTTTTTTTTTATATAATCTATCTCTCACTGGTAAAATTAACCTAGCCTAAAAATTCTAGACTGTTCATGTCTTTGACAGTGGGCAAACTTACAAAATCAGCAAGGGATCAAATACTTATTTCCTTCACTGTAGTTGAAATAGTCAAAAATCATCTTAGGAGGGAATGGCTTGGCACAAAACAGGAGCAGAAACACTTTTACTAAATGGGAAAAAAAACCCTGAAGATTAGGGATAACCAACAAGATGTATCTTCCTGTATACCCACCAGCCTGGATTATATCAGGTCATGAATGTCCCACTCAGATTTAAGACACCGAGGAGAGGCGACACTCACAAAGAAAAGAAGAGGAAATGTCCTAGAAATCCTAGCGATCTGCCGTCACGTCTGATGGGAAACTCCTTTATAGCAACGTCAGATTTGTCAGACAATGACCCCAGCAACTCTTCTAAATCATTCCCCAGAACCGAAGATTTATCTTTACTAAGAATATTCTGTCCTATGCAAAACAATAGTGTTGTACCCTGCGCTGCGCCACCGCAAAATGAATTGAGCCGTACAGTGCCCAGAAAAGTAGTGCCGGATATTGCAAGGTACATTGCCAGTCATGAAAGGGTTAACACTTCAGCATACTGTGGGTGACATCATAATGAACCCCTCGGGGCATCCGTAATAAACTGCTGCAGTGATGATGATAAATGTGATGATGTCATAAAGATCCCATAAAAGAAGATTCCATAAAAGAAGAGCTCACTGCCACATGATGGGCCAGATTTCATCCCCCGGAGGACCTTCAGCCTGACCACCTAAGAAATAGTGAGCCGCTTCACCCCAGATCACCGCTTCACCCCAGATCACCGCTTCACCCAAGATCACCGCTTCACCCCAGATCACCGCTTCGCCCCAGATCACCGCTTCGCCCCAGATCACCGCTTCGCCCCAGATCACTGCTTCACCCAAGATCATCGCTTCACCTAAGATCACCGCTTCACCCCAGATCACTGCTTATCATCACAGCGCTGCCATCCTCTGTAGAGGGGTTCTCTGTTTTAGACGAACCCTCCACATATACTCTGTTAGGGTGAATGACTGTAATAGAGGGGGGGTCCCCGGCATGAGATCCCCTTTTATTAGTCAAAGTGGAGAGGACTGTCCCTCTATAGGACTTCTCTCTTCCATATATTACAATATGGTGAATGTGTAACATGATTTTTCTTTATTCTCCTGCAGGGTCTCTACAGAAGAAAGTAACACTAGCGGGCCGCGTCCCCCAGCGATATCAGAGGTCATCCAACCCGACAACCTCTTCAACCAAGCGTTCAACCTCAGATGAGGTGGACCTGGAGCTGTACGGGAGAAAGAGGACGTCCACCGAGCCGATCAGATCAGCAGAATTAAGTGCAGTGATAGTTATGTGTTGGCCTTAAACCTCTAAGCCCAGAGGAAGGGCCGTCCTTCAGCCATGGGTTCCCTAAAGGTTCCCTTCACAGGGTTTTCCTCTCCTGAGTGCTGAAGGACGACTCTTCGTGAGTCGGGGGATAGTTTTAGTAAAGTCATAAGACTATAAATAAAGTTGTGCCCATTTATCCAAATAAAATGTTTTTTGTGTTTATTCTTCATCCCTGGGATTTACGGTCCATCACAAATCACACAATCACAAGGTCAGACATCCGCTCCTCACACAGGTCAATCACCTCCCCTTTGGGGACATTTTTGCCACAGGAGTTTTTCAAAAGGGACCTCTAAAAAATAATATTTGAAATCTGGTTGATTGCTACGGGAAACTTCTTCACTTTTCCTTTAGGCTGGGTTCACACGACCACATTAACGTCCGTAAGTCCCGGACCGAACTCAGTGCAGGGAGCCGGGCTCCTAGCATCATAGTTATGTACGATGCTAGGAGTCCCTGCCTCTCCGTGGAACTACTGTCCCGTACTGTAATCATGATTACAGTTCAAAAGTTTAGGGTCACTTAGAAATTTCCTTATTTTTGCAAGAAAAGCACAGTTTTTTTCAATGAAGATAACATTAAATTAATCAGAAATACACTCTATACATTGTTAATGTGCTAAATGACTGTTCTAGCTGCAAACGTCTGGTTTTTAATGCAATATCTACATAGGTGTATAGAGGCCCATTTCCAGCAACCATCACTCCAGTGTTCTAATGGTACATTGTGTTTGCTGACTGTGTTAGAAGGCTAATGGATGATTACAAAACACTTGAAAACCCTTGTGCAATTATGTTAGCAGGGTTGCTACCAGGCTATATAGGCTGTGCCTCATGATTTACGCATTAGCCCTCCATGTTTTACACACGGCACCCACACTTCATGCATCACTCACGTTCCTGACCCTTTTAGTACTGCCCCCTATATTTTACACTTTATTCACCACTCACTATACTCAGTACTGCCCCCTATATTTCACACATATTATTACTACTTGTAAATTATACACTATTCATTTACTTTTTACTACATATCCCATGCACCACACGCCACTCCCCTCGAGGCTAGTGGGAGTGGCTATTATTATTTAAACACACCTGTGCACTTTCCTTCAGCAGCATTTTTGACCTGGCTGCGTCCTGTTGGGATTATACCTGCCCAATTTGTGAGTATGGCCATTTTTTGTGTTTTTGATCTTATTATATGTTCCACTTTTTTTCTCTGGTTAACTCATTTGATAAATATAAGTGTGAGTTTTGATGGAAAACACAAAATTGTCTGGGTGACCCCAAACTTTTGAACGGTAGTGTACATATATATTGAAGACAGCATATCTATAAGACTATGATGATCCCTATAGCTCCGTTTAGGATAGGTTTAACCATGGAGGTGTAAATTTCCATGCAACCACCAGACTGGACTTTATCATGGAGTGGTACCCAGGTCATGAATGGCCCACCCAGATTTAGACACCGCGGAGAGGCGACACTGGCACGCTCTCTGCTGGGGCCCTGGATTGCACTGCTTCACTTCTACATTCCTCCTCAGATGCTCTGCAGGGCTCCAATATTGCACAGCCCAGGTCTTCATGACTGCCCTGTTTTGCTCTTTGAGTGGACCCGCCATCAATTTTACTCCTGGTATCCTTCATCCTCTTCGTTGGATAACTCCCGAGGTGGAGAGGCCCTGAGCGACTTTTCACCACCTTCTAGTTTTCGTCAATTCAATTAGAACACGGTATCATGTGAACTCACCATTCCCACATTTTATCACTTCTCACCTGCTGCTGCCGTAGGTGATGAAAAATTATTGCAGAAATGAACCTCCAAAGAGCCTCACTCTGTGCTCTCTCTCCATCCCTCAGATTTCTGAGGAGCACATGTCTGCCACAACCCAATTCCCCTGTACACCATTCTTGAGGTGTACAAGCATTAGACCACAGTAAGATTCCCTCTGAAGGGTACGGAAAGTGGGTGGAGGTCACTTGAAATTTTGAAACTCCACCAATATTTTAGATCATGACCTCCTTTAATGCTCCACATTGTCTTCTACTGTCATATCAATGATTATTTAGACAATATCAAAAGATGTGTAATGTTCTATGCTCATATAGCTGACTCGTTGTCCATGAGACCTATAACCCTACACACATTGTGGTGATCCAGCGCCGCTCTTCTGCTCACAGCTGCTGCTCTTGTGACAACCGGCCTGATTTGATGACGTCACACAGTGGAAGCTTTAAAAAAGAGGATCTGGCTGGATAACCTTGTCTTGGAATTAAGACTTGTGGTCAAAGAATCCACTTCCCTTTCAAACCATAACACCTGTCAATGCTGAGACTCTCCCTTTAGGATCTAGCTCCACCAAAAACAAAAAAATTTACATTTTGGTCAAATTAGCCTATGTATCGTTGTTTCTTTAACTGGACTCGAAATAGTAAAATCTGGTTGGGTGTTGAAGATCATGGGTAATGTCACCCAAAACCAAATTTCATGTTGTTATAGAGTTACCCCTTAATCACTAGACAAACCAAATTTTTTAATTACAATAAATTCACGGCCTCGTGTTAGTAATTTGTGAATAAGAATTACAGTACAAGCAAAACTGTCAGCAAAGCGTCTGCTCGCCCGTGTAGAATCAGCCGGTGCTATGACATATGTTGTGGTCACAGGTCATAACCTTCTCCCTGTCATGAAGTGCCAGGTTCTCCAACCACATCTGCTGCATCTTTATATCCCGCAGCAAAAACAGTTGGCTGCCAAGGTCGAAAGCTAATTGTAAATCTACCAAATGTGGACATTGATGGAATCGTCATCTGGAATGTCCTTATGGTTCTATCTGATATTCCAGAAAGAGCAGTGACAACATAATAGGTGAATCAGGATCCTGGCATCGATGCCATTCTGTACATATCACCAGTGTTACACACAATTACACTCACACTGTATGGCCACTTTATTAGAATTACCGGCCCTTTCACGATTGGACCTTCCCTGTTCAGAAATTAGACACGGGACCCCCGGGGTGCAGCATAAAATACAATGCGCATGTTTTCCGTAGATTAGTTTCAGTGTGAATTCACATTAGACCAACGAGGCCTGGTCATCGGCGCTGGACTAGCCGGGGCCAGGATATAACAATCTGCCGACCTTGTGGGGTTTTCTCGTGCACCGGTGTGGAGAGTTTACTGAGAACGATGTGATCGAGGAAAAACATCCAGCGAGAGTGGACCCTGTGGATGTCAACAACTCGTCAATGACAGGGGTCAGAGGAGGATGTCAGGAATCGATGACAGGAACAGGCGGAGAACAGTCAAGAATATTGCAGCCAAATACAACGCTGGCGCTCCAACTAACGTGTCCGAACGCACAACTCGTCGTTCCTCAGCGCGGATGAGCTATAACAGCAGACGACCAGTTCCAATGCCATTACTGTCTAAGGCCTCATGCACACGACCGTAGTGGTGTGCATGGTCGTGATTTTCGGGCTCAGACGGCCGCAAATCGCGGGCCGTGCACATGGCCGCGTGCATTCATTTTTATGAGCCTGGACCGCAAAACACGCCCATAATGAGACATGTCCTATATTTTTGCAGTCCAGGCTCCTGGTCAATGCACGGACCGTGGAATCCACGGTCATGTGCATGAGCCCATAGAAATGAATGGGACCGCAATTCACCCGCAGATTTGCGGGTGAATTGCGGCTGCAAATATACGTTCGTGTGCATGGGGCCTTAGGGAAACAGAGACTCCAATGGGCAAAAGAGCAAAGAATGGATCACTGGGCAGTGGAAAAACATCGCCTGATCAGATTAATCCGGATTTCTGCGGCACCATGCTGATGGGAGGGTCAGAATTTGGCGCGGGCAGCATGGAGCGATGAACCCATCCTGTCAGGTGTGAACAGTTCCGGCTGGTGGAGGTGGAGTAATGGGGTGGAGTGATGTTTTCTTGGCACCCCGACTCCTCTGATACCTGTGGATGGACGGCTGAACAGTAGGACTTACCTAAGCAATGTGGCTGACCACGTTCATCCCTTCATGGCGGCTGTTTAATCTATGGCAGAAGGAAACTTTACCACGAGAAGCGATCCTGTCCGTATGGGTCAATATTCCTGCAGAACGATGTCATCACCTAGTGGAATCAACGCCATGACGAATTGCTGCGATTCTGAATGACAAAGGAGGTCCAACGCGCGACTGGATGGCGATCCCAAAGTGGACATTCAGTTTATATTTCACTGGATCATTATCAGAAATTCAGTGTGTGTTACACAGATAAACCTATACATTATGTATGGGTATTATGTATAGTAGACAGATTTCTTAAACCCTTTGACTTTTGGTCTTAGACCCTCCGTCAATATGGCCGCCCCACAAAGCAATGTCCCTTATATAGAGACACACTATAAGCCCACCTCCCATCAAAACGAAAAATTCAGTGTAGTTGACTTTAGTCCCAAATCCCCCACCCCCATTCTCAAGGGGCAAGTTTACGTCGTAGAGGGGGTGCCTCACTTTGGACCCTCTTTAAAGCTAGAATAGAGAGCCAATAAAAAAATGTCTATACCGTGGGATAAGTCGCTGCCTTCTGTCGGAGGGATATGTCGGGACTCCTTCCAATGTATACCTCCGACAGAAGAAAAAAACCACGATGTGAATGAGGCTCATCATACAGTATCACACATGGTAGGATTAGATACAGCGGCTCAGCACAGTATCACACATGATAGGCTTAGATACACAGCTCATCCGATAGTTTCACACATGATAGGATTAGATACACAGCTCAGCAGACAGTATCACACATGATAGGATTAGATACAGCAGCTCAGCAGACAGTATCACACATGATAGGATTAGATACAGCAGCTCAGCAGACAGTATCACACATGATAGGATTAGATACAGCAGCTCAGCAGACAGTATCACACATGATAGGATTAGATACACAGCTCAGCAGACAGTATCACATATGATAGGATTAGATACAGCAGCTCAGCAGACAGTATCACACATGATAGGATTAGATACAGCAGCTCAGCAGACAGTATCACACAGGATAGGATTAGATACACACTCAGCAGACAGTATCACACATGATAGGATTAGATACAACAGCTCAGCAGACAGTATCACACAGGATAGGATTAGATACACACTCAGCAGACAGTATCACACATGATAGGATTAGATACAGCAGCTCAGCAGACAGTATCACATATGATAGGATTAGATACAGCAGCTCAGCAGACAGTATCACACATGGTAGGATTAGATACGCAGATCAGCAGACAGTATCACACATGAAAGGATTAGATACACAGCTCAGCAGACAGTATCACACATGGTAGGATTAGACACAGCAGCTCAGCAGACAGTATCACACATGATAGGATTAGATACACAGCTCATCCGATAGTTTCACACATGATAGGATTAGATACAGCAGCTCAGCAGACAGTATCACACATGATAGGATTAGATACACAGCTCAGTAGACAGTATTACACATGATAGGATTAGATACAGCAGCTCAGCAGACAGTATCACACATGATAGGATTAGATACATTGGCTCAGCAGACAGTATCACACATGATAGGATTAGATACACACTCAGCAGACAGTATCACACAGGATAGGATTAGATGCACAGCTCAGCAGACAGTATCACACATGATAGGATTAGATACACAGCTCAGCAGACAGTATCACACATGATAGGATTAGATACAGCAGCTCAGCAGACAGTATCACACATGATAGGATTAGATACACGGCTCAGCAGACAGTATCACACATGATAGGATTAGAAACACAGCTCAGCAGACAGTATCACACAGGATAGGATTAGATGCACAGCTCAGCAGACAGTATCACACATGATCGGATTAGATACACAGCTCAGCAGACCGCTTGACACATGGCAGGCTTGGATATATCGACTTGGCAGACAGTATCCCACATGTTTGGCTTAGATACACTGGATTTCCAAATATAATACAGGGCCAAAAAAGCACACAATTAAAACACCATATATTATAGTATCAAGGTCCGGTCCAAAATAAGACACGTGACTAGAGACCGGCACTGATACAATGATAGGAGTCCAGGCATTTAGATATAACACACGTCCAGCCTTGCATCGGCAATCCACTGGTCGGGTCTATTCCAGACCTGATCAGTGGTTGCCGATGTACTTGTTGCACCAGTGACATACAGACGTAAGGCCCTGTTCACATCAGCGTTGCCCTTCCGTTGTGGCGTTCCGTCAGTCGACTGTGCTATTGATTCCGTCAAAACAACAGAAGCCGTTCACAACGGTGACAAACGGAAACCATTAGCAAAGTCTCCGTCACCATCGAGATCAATGGTGATGCAAGAAGAAGCTGAGGTTTCCGTTTGCCTTTCCGTTAAGGGGGTTAACCTGACGAAAACCTCAGACGGAACCCCTGAACGGAAGACAACGCTGCTGTGAACAGGCCCTAACATAGGACTGCAGACGCCGGTACTTGGGTCACCCGCTGACTTACCCATTGTGCCATAATAACTATCAATTATTTCAGCTTATATATGGACTACGCCGGCAGCTAGTGCTTGATTTAGCCACAGTTTTAACAGACCCCTTAGGAAGCCGGGACCCTCCGGCGATACGCGTGGGGAAGGGATTGAGGCCTCACACTTAGGCTGGATTCACACGAGCGTTGCGTTTTTGCGCGCGCAAACAACGCGGCGTTTTGCGCGCGCAAAAAACATTTGACAGCTGCGTGTGTCATCCGTGTCTGATGCGCGGCTGCGTGATTTTCGCGCAGCCGGCATCATAGAGATGAGGCTTGTCGACGCCCGTCACTGTCCAAGGTGCTGAAAGAGCTAAATCTTTCAGCACCCTCGACAGTGAATGCCGAACACAATATCGCAAAACCTGTAAAAAAAAAGATAAAGTTCCTACTTACCGAGAACTTCCCGGCCGTTGCCTTGGTGACGCGTCCTTGGTGACGCGCCTCTCTTGACATCGGGCCCCACCTCCCTGGATGACGCGGCAGTCCAAGTGACCGCTGCAGCCTGTGATTGGCTGCAGCCTGTGCTTGGCCTGTGATTGGCTGGAGCTGTCACTTGAACTGAAGTGTCATCCCGGGAGGTCGGACTGCAGGAAGGAGACAGGAGTAATCGGTAAGTTAGAACTTCGTTTTTTTTTACAGGTTCATGTATTTTGGGATCGCAAGTCACTGTCCATGGTGCTGAAACAGTTTAACTCTTTCAGCACCATGCACAGTGAATGTCTCCCGACGTCGCGGACCGGAAATTTTTTTGCCGGGTTCGGCCAAAACGAGTTTGGCCGAACCCGGTGAAGTTAGCTTCGGTTGTCGGGGTTCGCTCCTCGCAAAGACACTCCGTTTGGATGTTCGGAAACAGAAAAGCACGTGGTGCTTTTCTGTTTACAGTCATCCTTTTGACAGCTGTTGCGCAAACACGCAGTTCGCACGGAAGTGCTTCCGTGCGACATGCGTGGTTTTCACGCACCCATTGACTTCAATGGGTGCGTGATGCGTTGAAAACGCTGAATCAACGGACATGTCGTGAGTTTTTGGCAACGGAGCAACGCTGCGCAAAAAACGCTGCCATGTCTGCACGGCCCCATTGACAAATATAGCTACGGCCAACGCACGTGAAAATCACGCGCGTTGCACGCGCGTATTTTACGTTCGTCTGAATAAAGCCTTAGTTCCTACCCAGCTACTTTACCTTGCTCAGGCTTCTCCATCTTGAGATGATGGTGGCCACGGTTGGTGCTGTATATTGCACATGGCACTTTATATATGTACTTGTTCTATTTGTGGACCTTTTGTTACATTGTATTTTTTTTTACTATAATTGATTCTCTTGCTGGGTGGAACTCGTGTGTATCTATGTATTGTATGGTTTCTAGTCACGTGTCTTATTTTGGACCAGGCCTTGATACTATCATATGTTGTGTTATAATTGTGTGTGTTTTTGTGGCATAATGAATAATAAATATTTTGTTTTTTCCTTATTGGTTGTGTAATTACTAGTGACTTTCCTGCTTTGATTTGTGTGTTTTGGTTTAGATACACTGGCTCAGTAGACAGTATCACATATGATCGACTGATAAAACATTGGCTCAACAGACAGTAGCACACATGTTAGGCTTAGATACACAGCTCAGCAGACAGTATCACACATGATAGGATTAGATACCATACCTCCCAACCATCCCGGATTCTGTGCGGTGTCCTGCTGTCTCGGGCGGTGGGGGGTATGTCCTGCTGTCAACTGTATCTGCGTCCTCTGCGCTATCTACAGGGGGTGGCACTATCTTCAAGGGGGGTGTGGCACTATCAACATGGATACTGTGGCATTATATAGGGGCACTATCTACAAGGGCACTGCCACTTTATATGTGGGCATCGGAACAAGGGCCAGCTTTGGGGGAATTATACTGAATAAGGGCAGATAGGTGGGCATTATGCTGTATGGGGGCATTAAGCTGTATAGGGGAAGCTATGGGGCATTATACTGTATGTGGCAGCTATGGGGGCATTATACCGTATGGAGGCATCTGTGTGGGCATTATACTGTATGGGGCAGCTATTGGGGCATTATACTGTGCGGGGGCAGCTATTTGGTATTATACTGTGGGGAGGCACTATGGGAGCATGATACTGTGTGGGCTGAATCGGGTGTGTATGGGCGGGGATTGGGTGGGATTAGAGGCGTTGCTTAACATTAAAAAAAATGCCCCTCTTTGTGGTACTTGAAAGTTTGGAGGTATGAGATACAGTGGCTCAAAAGACAGTCTCACACATGACAGACTTAGATACATAGCTCAGTAGACAGTATGACACATGATAGGCTTAGATACACAGCTCAGCAGACAGTATCACACATGATAATATTAGATACAGCAGCTCAGCAGACAGTATCACACAGGATAGGATTAGATACACACTCAGCAGACAGTATCACACAGGATAGGATTAGATGCACAGCTCAGCAGACAGTATCACACATGACAGACTTAGATACATAGCTCAGTAGACAGTATGACACATGATAGGCTTAGATACACAGCTCAGCAGACAGTATCACACATGATAGGATTAGATACACAGCTCAGCAGACAGTATCACACATGATAGGCTTAGATACACCGCTCAGCAGACAGTATCACACATGATAGGATTAGATACAGCAGCTCAGCAGAGAGTATCACACATGATAGGATTAGATACACAGCTCAGCAGACCGTATCACACATGATAGGATTAGATACACAGCTCAGCAGACAGTATCACACATGATAGGCTTAGATACACCGCTCAGCAGACAGTATCACACATGATAGGATTAGATACAGCAGCTCAGCAGACAGTATCACACATGAAAGGATTAGATACAAAGCTCAGCAGACAGTATCACACATGATAGGATTAGATACACCGCTCAGCAGACAGTATCACACATGATAGGATTAGATACAGCGGCTCAGCAGACAGTATGACACATGATAGGCTTAGATACACAGTTCAGCAGACCGTATCACACATGATAGGATTAGATACACAGCTCAGCAGACAGTATCACACATGATAGGCTTAGATACACCGCTCAGCAGACAGTATCACACATGATAGGATTAGATACAGCAGCTCAGCAGACAGTGTCACACATGAAAGGATTAGATACAAAGCTCAGCAGACAGTGTCACACATGATAGGATTAGATACACCGCTCAGCAGACAGTATGACACATGATAGACTTAGATACAGCGGCTCAGCAGACAGTATGACACGATAGGCTTAGATACACAGCTCAGCAGACAGTATCACACATGATAGGATTAGATACAGCAGCTCAGCAGACAGTATCACACATGAAAGGATTAGATACAAAGCTCAGCAGACAGTATGACACATGATAGGCTTAGATACACAGCTCAGCAGACAGTATCACACATGATATGCTTAGATACATAGCTCAGCAGACAGTATCACACATGATAGGATTAGATACACAGCTCAGCAGACCGTATGACTCATGGTAGGCTTAGATACACAGCTCAGCAGACAGTATCACATATGATAGGCTTAGATACATGTTCCTTCCTTTAGTGTGGTAGTATATGTTTTATTTAGCGTCTTTCCTCCATGTTGTTACACATCACCGATCACCATCAATCAGAAGAGCCTCGTCTTAATAAATCCATGGAGCCCAGAACTGTAGATGAGGAAGAAGGATGAGAGATTGACGGAAGCTTTGATTATGAGACTGATTGTTTGGAGACGATGATGAGGATACTTTGCGCTTGGCGAGATGTACCGTCTTCTCTGTGAAGTTTGTCTCTTTGTTATTTCTTTTCTCTGCTTTGAATGTTCTTTTTAAGCCTTGGAAGCAGGTGGAAGTCCCCGGGGGAACTCACTGATCAAACGTCATTTCTAACGGAGGCGAGCTCTAAAGTCTGACAAACCCGGATAAAGTAGTCACAAAATGCCTCCTCAGAAGCAATTACATGTGAATGGAGATGTAATGCTGCTTTCATGAACCACTAATGAGACACTTGTAGTCACTTCATCTTCATCAGCGCTAGGTACTAAAATTTAGATTGTAAGCAACTGGTTTATTATAGACGGCCCGATCCAGCGCCGCTATAACACCACAGCTACTGTTCACAGGTACAACAAGCAAAATGACGCGAACTACACAACGCGGGCACACAACGAAACACAAAAAAACGTTCTCCAACTTTCTACTGTACTTTGTTTCAATTCCTTACCATTTTCAACAAATTTGTATTGCTACAGTGAATGGAAACATTGGTTTCATGCAATGGCTGAATGTAAAATCCCCTCAAAAGACAAGGGGGCGCTCCTTCCGTCTGGAGAAAAAAAGGTACAATCTCCAGAGGTGACAAATCTTCCTTGGGGCTCCTTCAGACGAGCGTTTAACTCATCGGTGTGACAGCTGTTATAACAACGGCCGTCACATGGACACATGTATTTCAATGGGGCCAATCATACGGCCCTTGTTTCAACGGAGCGTGTGAAGGGTTCGTGGAAAAATGGGACGTGTCCTATTTTCTTGCGTTTTCACGCATCCCTCCTTAGACTCTAATCTACGGGGATTTGTGATAACGCGTCCGGCACGGTGCACCCCGGACATGAAGAACGTCAGTTTTTCACGTCTGAAGTTGCACACACACGTCTGAATGTAGCCTTACTGTGTGAACTGTGAATCCAGGGAATAGCCGACCCCAAGAGCCGGTCACAGCAGGAACAGGAGATGACTATACAAAAGGCAAAGATAATTTCCTAGAACGAAAAAGTATCAGCTCCTATGTCAATGTATAGAATTCTTGTTTGAATGTTGATCCAGTTGGAATAAACCTTACTCTGGGTCAATAGGGGTAAGACAAAGTTCTATAATTTCACCCATCCCTTGACTGAACTTGATGGACATATGTCTTTTTTTGACAGTACTATGTAACCCAACCTATTTAAGGGCACCATGGACCTGGCAAAACTGTATGCCTTCTAGACTTCTCATTTCAACCCCATTAAAGGCCATCCTGTATTATACTCCAGAGCTGCACTCACTATTCTGCTGGTGGAGTCACTGTGTACATACATTACATTACTTATCCTGTACTGATCCTGAGTTACATCCTGTATTATACTCCAGAACTGTACTCACTATTCTGCTGGTGGAGTCACTGTGTACATACATTACATTACTAATCCTGTACTGATCCTGAGTATTATCCTGTATTATACTCCAGAGCTGCACTCACTATTCTGCTGGTGGAGTCACTGTGTACATATATTACATTACTTATCCTGTACTGATCCTGAGTTACATCCTGTATTATACTCCAGAGCTGCACTCACTGTTCTGCTGGTGGAGTCACTGTGTACATACATTACATTACTTATCCTGTACTGATCCTGAGTTACATCCTGTATTATACTCCAGAGCTGCACTCACTATTCTGCTGGTGGAGTCACTGTGTACATACATGACATTACTTATCCTGTACTGATCCTGAGTTACATCCTGTATTATACTCCAGAGCTGCACTCACTATTCTGCTGGTGGAGTCACTGTGTACATACATTACATTACTTATCCTGTACTGATCCTGAGTTACATCCTGTATTATACTCCAGAGCTGCACTCACTATTCTGCTGGTGGAGTTACTGTGTGCATACATTACATTACTTATCCTGTACTGCTCCTGAGTTATATCCTGTATTATACTCCAGAGCTGCACTCACTATTCTGCTGGTGGTGTCACTGTGTACATACATTACTTATCCTGTACTGATCCTGAGTTATATCCTGTATTATACTCCAGAGCTGCACTCACTATTCTGCTGGTGGAGTCACTGTGTACATACATTACATTACTTATCCTGTACTGATCCTGAGTTATATCCTGTATTATACTCCAGAGCTGCACTCACTATTCTGCTGGTGGAGTCACTGTGTACATACATTACATTACTTATCTTGTACTGATCCTGAGTTTCATCCTGTATTATACTCCAGAGCTGCACTCACTATTTTGATGGTGGAGTCACTGTGTACCTATATTACATTACTTATCCTGCCTTAAATCCTGTACACTCCAGAGCTGCACTCACTAATCTGCTTGTTGTTATTTGAAACAGTTAGAAAACTTTTGGACAGACACATACCTGACAGCTTAGCTTATTTTATTTAGGGAAGGAAAGCAATGGAGCGGGGTGAAACCGTAGCGGAGTGCGGCTTGACTGGGGGAGAAGTAGCAAGATCATTAATGAGGATTAGTGGGATTTTAGTGATGGAGGCCTGCAATATTTAATTTTGGCCACTAGATGGGGGTATGGGTATGGCCCGGGATGGGATATATAAAGGAGGTGGTAAGGGGAGGGTACCTCAGTTAGTACCAGTCAAGAGCAGTTAGCTAGTTTGAATACAAATGGCGTCCTCCATGGACGATTTCTTGCCGGCCGTTCGGGAGGCTGTGACACAGCGAGGCCAGGACTGGGTGCATGCCATGCTAATGGCTGCAGTGTCGGGAACTGTGGAGTCGGTGGCGCAACCTCCAGCCTGGGAACGGGCCCGCCATTCTAGGCCGCCCGAGCGCCTTAGTCCTGAGGCTACCCCCAGGGTTCGGCGCCAGTTAAGTACCCCCACTAGGGACCCTCCCATGCCTGCAGGCCGGAAGCGTTCTGCTCCGGCGGGCTTGCGATCGGGGAGGAATCCTGTACGCCGGCGGGACCCAGCGAATGGCGGAAGGGGGGCCGTCCCACCTCCCCCTTCTAACCGATGAGAAGAAGCAGAGTGCGCAGCGGCTGAATCCCATGGCGAGAGGCCGGACGGGAAGGCACTCACACAGGAGAACTTACCTGTGGCGGGAGCCGCTTGTTTCCTGCAGCGAGCGGGCTCTCGGAGGAAGACGTCGAGATCTGCTTCATCTGAGGGAGCAGGGGGGAGCGTTGGGCCTGCAGAGCTGGTCTCGCGACGCCGCAGCCTGGACATTCCGGCTGGTCGGCGGCTTGTGCGGCATGGAGGAGGGGTGGAGCTTGAATCCCCTGTACCCGCATGTGCTGATGGAGCAGCAATGGCAGCTGGGGACTACCACGAGGACGGAGAACTTACCGAGGGCGACCTGGATTAGGCGGAGTATGTACCACCTCGGAGAGGTTTGCTTTCAGATGTGACGGCCTGGATGTCGGGATGGAGTCATCACGGCTGCTGGGGATCCTGCCCAGGGACAGCCAGGTGAGGGGGCTTTGGCACACTTGTGGGTTTGTCATGGTGGAGGGTCTGTTTTACCTGTGGGGGGTGGGGGGAGCATATAGTTCAGGGAGTTTTGTCTGGCATTTTACAATGGTTGGCACGTGTTGGGGGGGCACATGGCGTGTTAGGGCCTCCTGCGATGGCGTGGTCAGCTTTAGGGTCGCCGCCTGAGATGAGCGTTCTAGTTGCCTTGCCTGTAGTTGCGGGGGGAGCTGGAGCGGTTGCAGTGTGTGCCTCGGGGGCTGCAACAGTGGAGAGCGTCGCGTCTGACGTGGTGGATGCGAGATTCGAGCAAGAAGTCTGGGGATAGTGGTGAAAAAGACAAAGCGGTGGAGGATGTGAGGCTGGCGGACGCGGAAAAAGGGGAGGTGTACGTGTGCTTTCAAGGTCCTCTAGGCGCTCATTTAAAAACAGAGATCATGGAGAACATTTGGAAAGATGAATATGTTCAAATCTTCTCTTTGTTACCTCTGGAAAAATTTTACTTGGATAGGGTTAAACCGGATGAGAGTAAAAAGGACGAGGAGGAGAAGCGGCGTTATCGCTTGATTCCTCAGACTTTTTCAAATTGGCTGCAGGCGTTTGCAATTTTGCAATTTTGTTATATGGATGGGATTGGGGAAGCTAATCGTGTGTACGGTGGTGTGGCGTGGTTACGGTACGATGAGCAGTTTCGCCAGAGGAAGTCGGTACAGCCTAGTCTGTGTTGGGACCATAAGGACATTAGTCTATGGATGAGGCTGATGGCGGCGCCAAAAGGGGGGGGCAGTCCTTTCCCGGAATGGCTGGGGGTTCCTCAGCAGCGGGGTCCTCGGCTTGTTCGCGCAAAGGCTGCTGTTGGCAGTTCAATGAGGGACACTGCAAGTTCTTATCGGAATGCCGCTACAAGCATGAGTGCTCTGGATGCGATGGAGGGCACAGCTTGTCGCGGTGTTTCAAGAGGGGAAAAGGAAAAGGCGCGAATATAGGACAAAAGCGGGGTGACGCCGGTGAGGGTGGCAGAGATGCTGCAGTTCCTCGTGAGGTATCCAGATAAGGTGGCAGCAGAATTATTGTGGGCGGGGTTTTCGGGCGGTTTTCGTATCCCTTGTCGATTGGACGGTACGTTGCGTGTTTATAAGAATTTGGCATCGGCGTCAGAACAACCAGGGATAGTTTCGGAAAAAATCGCAAAGGAAGTTCGAATGGGGTGGATTGCAGTCCCGTTTTGCGATCCACTGTGGCCTAACATGTGGGGTTTTCCTTTGGGCTTGGTCCCAAAGAAGGAACCTAACAAATTTCGCCTCATTCATCACATGTTGTACCCTGCGGGTGGGTCGGTGAATGACGGCATTGATCCCGACTTATGTTCTGTATCTTATACGTCGTTTGACACCGCCATTTCGTAGGTTCGAAAATTTGGCAGGGGGTCCTTGCTAGCATAAACTGACATCAAGACGGACATTCGGTTGCTGCCGGTGCATCCTGATAGTTTCTCATTGTTGGGTTTTTGCTGGCAAGGAGCCTTTTACGTAGATTGTTGTCTTTCAATGGGCTGTTCGATCTCGTGTGCGTATTTCAAGGCGTTCAGTACATTTTTGGAGTGGGTGGTGCAACAGGAGGCAGGCTGGATGTCAGTGTTGCATTATCTAGATGAAGGTGAAGTTTTTAGGGATCATAATTGATACTGAACGGATGGAGTGCTGTTTGCCGGTTGAAAAAGTGGTTGATTTGCGTGATACTATCTCGCATGAGGGGGGATGCGAAAAACGCAGCTACGGGCGGTTCAGTCCTTGTTAGGAAAATTGAATTTCGCTTGTAGAATATTGCCTATGGGGAGGGTGTTCTCCCACCGGCTGGCCTTAGCTTCAGCGGGGGTGGCGGGACCCCATAATTTTGTTCGTTTGTCGGCTGACGTGCGGGCGGACTTAGCAATCTGGCAGGAGTTTCTTGGGCGGTACAATGGAAAGTCTGTGTGGATGGAGTCTGTAGTGTCCAATGTTGATCTGGAGATGCATACGGATGCATCGGGAGTGCACGGATTTGGTGCATATTTTCAGGGAGAGAGGTGTGAAGGGACGTGGCCGGCCTCTTGGAGGGAGGAGGGGCTTGTTGCTAATTTGGCATTGTTGGAATTGTTCCCTATCGTTTTGGCAGCTGAAATATGGGGCGAGCATCTGTAGAATAAGAGGGTGCGTTTTTGCTGCGACAATTTGGGTGTGGTCCAGGCCTTTAACAAACAGACGGCGAGTTCCCCCCCAGTGGTGAAACTGTTGCGTCAACTGGTGCTGTGGTGTTTGAATGTGTGTTTTGTTGCTGTTCATGTTAATGGCATTGTTAATGATATCGCTGATTCTCTCTCTCGGTTTCAGTGGGACAGGTTTCGCAGGTTGGCGCCGGGAGCGGAGCAAAATGGGGAGTCCTGCCCTCCCTGGTTGTGGGACGTGGTCTAGGGGTATCGGCGGCGCTGATCAGACGGTCCGTAAGTTCTAGTACCTGGGCGGCTTATTCCAGGGTGTGGTCACGTTGGGAAGGCTTGATGTGGCAAGTAGGTGTGCTGGTGGCGGATGATTCCTTGGTAACGTTGTTATTATATTTTGTTGGTTTGTCTTTTAGTGAGGGGGCTTCTTTTTCGGTGGCGTCGCAGAGAGTGGCTGCAGTGGCATTTTGGTGTAAGTTGCACGGGGTCCTTGATGTGTCTAAGTCTTTTTTGGTTCGACAGGCGCTTAGGGGCTACCGTAAATGAGGGGTTCGGCGGGATGTTAGGCGCCCTGTATCGTTCAAACTGTGGGGGAAGTTGTGCGTCAGTCTTGGTGGAGTGTGTACTTCCCAGTACAAGGTGTGTTTGTTCCAGGCTGCATTTTCCTTGGCATTTTTTGGGACTTTTAGAATTTCAGAGTTGGTTGCACGGAGTGGCTTGGTAGTTGGGGTTTTGCTGTTGGATGATGTTGCGGTGCTGGGTGACATCGTTTCTTGTTTAATTCGGCGGTCTAAAACGGACCAAGTAGGAAAAGGGGTAAGAGTGGTGCTTTCACGTTTGGAGGGCTCCCCATGGTGCCCGGTGGGGTGTGTGGAGCGTTTTTTGAATATTCTGAAGACTGGCGGTGGCTCTCTCTTAATACATATGAACGGCAAGTCCTTGTCTAGGTTTCAGTTCATTGCGGTTTTCTGGAAGGGTGTTAAGGATCTGCCAGGAACAGCTTCTGTATCCACGCCCATAGGTAATCAGTCTGCACCTGCTTCTATGTCTGTGAGACTGACTCCATCTTCCACCACTCAGGATGGCAGGCTTAGGAGTGGGAGATCCTATCACAGCCTGGCCAGACGGAGCTAGCTCCCGCCCTCTGTCTATTTATACCTGCCTTTCCTGTTCCTCCTTGCTTGTGATTCTTCTCGTTTTGTTTCCTGGCCCTGCTGCATCTTCTTGAACCATTTGACCCTGCTTCATAATGACCCTGGCTTACTGACTACTCTCCTGCTCTGCGTTTGGTACCTCGTACACTCCTGGTTTGACTCGGCTCGTTCACCACTCTTGTTGCTCACGGTGTTGCCGTGGGCAACTGCCCCATTTCCCTTGCTTCTGTGTACCCTTGTCTGTTTGTCTGTCATGCACTTATTGAGCGTAGGGACCATCGCCCAGTTGTACCCCGTCGCCTAGGGCGGGTCGTTGCAAGTAGGCAGGGACTGAGTGGCGGGTAGATTAGGGCTCACTTGTCTGTTTCCTTACCCCCATCATTACATAATCACAAGCCGATATACCTACTCTATCCTGGTCCCTCACACTACTATGGACCCCCTTGAGACCCTGGTTCAGCAAATGCAGGGTCTCTCCCTACAGGTCCAGGCCCTGGCTCAGAGGGTCAACCAGCCTGATGCTACCATGGTAGTGCCCCTCACCTCACCTCTTGAACCCCACCTCAAGTTGCCTGACCGGTTCTCAGTGGACCTGAAGACTTTTCTCTCCTTTCGGGAGAGTTGTAGGCTCTATTTTCGTTTAAAGCCCCACTCCTCAGGTTCTGAGAGCCTGCGGGTGGGTATAATTATGTCCCGGCTCCAGGAAGGGCCCCAAGAATGGGCCTTCTCCTTGGCTCCTGACGCCCCTGAACTTTCCTCCGTTGATCTTTTCTTTTCTGCTCTCGGACTCATTTATGACGAGACTGACAGGACTGCCTTTGCCAAGAGTCAGCTGGTGACCTTACGTCAGGGTAAGAGACCTGTTGAGGAGTATTGTTCTGACTTTAGGAAGTGGTATGTAGCTTCTTAGTGGAATGACCCTGCCTTAAGGTGCCAGTTTAGTTTGGGTCTGTCAAACGCCCTGAAAGACCTGCTAGTTAGCTATCCCTCTTCTGACTCCCTAGACCAGGTTATGGCTTTAGCGGTACGACTTGACCGACGTCTCAGGGAACGATAACATGAATGTTTTTGTGTTTTCTCCTCTGACTCCCCCATGATGCCTCCCGAGATTCCGTTGCTTCGTTCTTCCACGGAAGACTCGGCGGTACCTATGCAACTCGGGGCCTCCGTGTCCCCCCAACAACGTAGAGAGTTCCGCAGGAAGAATGGTCTCTACTTCTATTGTGGGGATGACAAGCATCAAGTGAACACCTGTCCTAGGCGTAAGAATAAGCAGCCGGAAAACTTCCGCGCCTAAGTGATAAACGTAATAAAACGTAATAAAATCTTGCTTCCCTTTCAGGTCTCTTTTCGTGGTAGGCCTGCTACCGGCAGTGCCTTCGTGGATTCAGGGTCGTCTGCTAATATCATGTCTGTGGAATTTGCTATGTCTCTAGCTATGCCTTTGATTGATTTGCCTAAACCTGTCCCGGTAGTGGGCATCGACTCCACTCCTCTTGCTAATGGTTATTTTACACAGCATACCCCTGTTTTTGAACTCCTTGTTGGCTCCATGCATTTGGAGCAGTGCTCTGTACTGTTGATGCAGGGATTATCTTCCAATTTGGTTTTAGGCCTTCCCTGGTTGCAGTTGCATAATCCCACGTTTGACTGGAATACTGGGGATCTTACCAAATGGGGTAATGAATGCTTGACGTCATGTTTTTCTGTTAATTCTATTTCTCCCCCTGAGGAGGTGAACACGCTACCTGAGTTTGTTCAGGACTTCGCTGATGTTTTCTCTAAGGAGGCCTCCGAAGTGTTACCTCCTCATAGAGAATATGATTGCGCTATCGATTTGGTACCAGGAGCTAAGCTCCCTAAGGGTAGGATATTTAATCTCTCTTGTCCCGAACGTGAACCAACGAGAGAGTATATCCAGGAATGCCTGGCCAAGGGTTACATTCGCCCCTCTACTTCTACGGTAGGTGCTGGCTTCTTCTTCGTAGGGAAGAAGGATGGTGGTCTTAGGCCATGCATTGACTACCGTAACTTGAATAAGGTCACTGTAAGGAACCAGTATCCCCTTCCTTTGATTCCTGATCTCTTTAATCAGGTTCAGGGGGCCCAATGGTTCTCTAAGTTTGATCTACGGGGGGCGTATAACCTTATCCGCATCAAAGAGGGGGATGAGTGGAATACTGCGTTTAACACGCCCGAAGGTCATTTCGAATACCTCGTCATGCCCTTTGGGTTGTGTAATGCTCCCGCGGTCTTCCAGAATTTCATAAATGAGATTTTAAGAGATTACCTGGGGGTATTTCTTGTAGTGTACCTTGATGACATACTTGTGTTTTCCAAGGACTGGTCCTCCCACATTGAGCATGTCAGGAAGGTGCTCCAGGTCCTTCGGGAAAACAAACTGTTTGCGAAGACCGAAAAATTTGTGTTTGGGGTGCAGGAGATAACATTTTTGGGTCAAATCCTCACTCCTCATGAATTCCGCATGTACCCCGCCAAGGTCCAGGCTGTGGCGGAATGGGTCCAACCTGCCTCCCTGAAGGCGTTACAGTGCTTCTTGGGGTTCGCTAATTATTACAGGAGATTTATTGCAAACTTCTCAGTCATCACTAAGCCTCTTACGGACCTCACTCGCAAGGGTGCTGATCTCCTCCGCTGGCCTCCTGAGGCTGTCCAGGCTTTTGAGGTCCTTAAGAAGTGCTTTATCTCGGCCCCGGTGCTGGTTCAGCCCAACCAAATGGAGCCATTTATCGTGGAGGTTGATGCGTTCGAGGTGGGAGTGGGGGCTGTCTTGTCCCAGGGTACCAG